>NW_025421737.1:0-256737 GCF_011764305.1 Mustela putorius furo | reverse complement strand
CCTCACACCAGTCGGAATGGCTAAAAAAAATCACCAGTCAGGAAATGACATATGCTGGCGAGGATGCGATAAAGGGGGAACCCCCTACACTGTTGGTGGGGGAATACAAGCTGTAGTGCAACCCCACTCCTGGTGAAACAGCATGGAGGTTCCTCAAAATGTTGTGAAATAGACTAGAACTGGCCCATATTGACCCCAGCAAGTTGCACTATTATTGGGTATTATACCCTAAAGATACAAACTGGCGTGATACCGAAAAGGGGCACGTTTGACCCAAATGTTTGCTAGCACGCAATGTCCACAACAATAGACCAAACTATGGAAAGACACCTAGAATGTCATCACCTATTAAATGGATCAAGAAGATGATTGTAATCTATAACAGCACTAGGAAACTATAGCAGCCATCCAAAAGAAATGGAAATCTTTAATCCGTTTGCTACACTTGAGAATTGAAATGGTAGAGGGGTAGGTCATGCTTAGATCCAAAATATCAAGCGGGAAAGAGGAACTATCATATGAAACTCCCCTGATATGAGAAAGGGGGTGTTGCCAAGGCAGTGGGATGGGCTGTAAGGTGGGAGTCTGAATAAAAATAAAGTGAAAGAAGATGGGATTCTGAGGGATACCAAAGCGCATAAGCTGAGCTCTTTATCACACAAACAGACTGAGTGTTTGCGGTGGGGGGAGTGGGTTTGGGTAGAGAGGGGAGTGGTCATTATGGACCCATTGGGAGGTGTATGGTGCATTTGTGAGTGGTTTGCTGAACGCTGTGTAAAAACACCCTGGTTGCGTCACGGAGACCTGTACCCCTGTTATATACACGGTTTTTTTGAGAAATGACTGTAAAAAAAAAAAAAAACAAGAGTGCAATGGAGCTGCGAGTTAAGGGCAACACTACTCGCACATCTATCCATCTCATCATGAAGAAACATCCATCCTTTTCAAATTTCATCATCCCCTGAGTTATCAATACCAGGGGGCGGTAAACGAACCACACTGGCCTTGAGGAGACTCTCAGACATATGACTTTTATTGAATAATTCCTCCAAAGAAGGGAGAGACAGCGCTGATGCCATCACGGCAATCTCCGCCATGAGAAGGGCTTAAACTGCACCATTAGAAATTCCTCACCTTCTTCTCCACTGAATGAGACTTTAAAGACAATAAATCAAAGGAATGTTTAGGGTCCAAAAGGTCCCCTAATCTGGGACCAGAGGTTCATTGTACCCTCTGGAACTGTTGCAGCACACCGTGACAAAAAATTTGATTCTTAATTTCTTGACCCACATGGTGCCAAAGTTTCAATGATTTGCACTCCCTCCCTCCCTTAGGAAACCAGGGGCATTAAATCACTAACAAACCTCAAAAAACATCCCTGAAGAGTCTCGTGAGGAGACTCCTGACACTCTCTCCTTTAGAAGAGCTTGCAGGGCCTGCAAAAAATGACCCTCTTAGGTTGACTGATCTGTCCCCATATTTTACTTCTGTCGTTCCAGATCACCTGGATTCTCCTCCCTGATATATAAAGTCCTCAACTGAGATGCCACTTGTCTTCAGGTCCCTGTTGGGGCGCCACCTGTCGTGGCCAGCGTGACAAGAGGGAGCAGGGTTTGAAGGGTAGGAGAAATGAAGAAAGGGAGGGAATGTGGGGAATAGGAAGGCACACAGGCAAATGTGTCAAGCAGGTGCCGAAGTTTATTTGCAGAGCTCTGATTTATACCCACACAGTAAGGGAATCACTTCCTGTACATCTGGTGATAGTTTCTATTTTGGCCTGAGAGTAGCTGGCCATATACAGAGATATCAGACAAGCCTTGACCTTCATGGTTTGGACACTTAGGCCATAACCTGGAATATTCACAAAACACAGGAGCCTTATTATCTTAGTCTTGAGAGAGCAGCTTCAATGGCAACAAGCCTAACCTCACAAGTTCTCATAACAAATCACCAGGGAACACGGTGTCACTCTATCTTGCCACCTGTGAAGGTCCTCGGATTAAGAGTTTTCCCAAGACAACTGTTGCTCTATTGGGTTAACCCCGTTCTAGGCACGAGGCCCCAAAAACTTGATGGTGCATCAAAACAACAAAAACTTGGAGGATTTACCAACATATACACCACCAACATGGAAGCATATGAACAGAAGGAAGGGATATGGGGATCTCAATCCAAATTTCTAGGGACTATGATATCCATTTTCAGCCACAGGACAGATCATCCAGATGGAAAAGTGGTAAGGAATAAACAGATGTTATCAGGATCTCTCTAGACCACCTGAGTTTTGGGGATACAACCATTAGATTGGTGTCTCTGTGGATGACATAAAGAGGAGTTCTTCCTAAAGGTAGAGGCCCTAACTTTATCTATCACAGATAGGGTGCTGAAGTCAAAATCAATATATAACTAATGGAAGAGAATTCATATACTCTCTTGTATACTTAGTGACAATGAAGGTATGAAAACGGAAAGAAAATCACTTACGAATGGAAAAACACAGGTCCAGACAATAATAGGTGGAAAACCACAAAACACTCGCAAACTAGCAAGGAATCAAACAAAGAACATCCAAAGGAAAAATCATAAAGTTCCATGAGCAAAGGAAGTCAAGAAAATTATGAGATGACGCCAAAAATATTTATGGGGAAACAATAAGGGGTTAAATGCGTGCATTTCCAAAAATTAAAAACACCGAAAAAAAGCAACCTAACTGGATGCCAGAAGGAAAAAATAGAAAATACGAAACTCCAAAGTTAACACAAAAATTGAAATAATCATATGATTATCTAATTAAAGGAAACAAGCAAACCAATAGGAAAAAAAAAACTCAGGGTAACTCAACACGTCAGTTTTGAAAACATTAAACAAACTGGAGGAGCCATTACCTGGATAAAACAGGGAGACAAGCACACAGCTGAAAGTATGACCAACCACATGACAACTTATAGAAAGGAAAAAAATAACCTAAAAGACCCTTCTACCACAATTATGCTAGCTAATCCAAGAACTGAGAGGAAAGGATAAATCACCAAGACACTAATCAGCTCCTAAGATTAGGTCAGGAAATCTACAAAATCTGAGCTCTCTACTATTGGCTAAAGAGATTGAGCAGTAATCAAATACCTGCCAACAAACAGAAGGCCAGCTCCAAATCCATTTCCTGGGCAACTATTCTAGACATGTAGTGCAAGCAATGCCATTTTTTCTCATTGATTCTGGAAATGGAAGAGGTGGGTAGACGCTACTTTAGAAGGATAAAGACCTTGTGCAGATAAGGACATTTTAGGAAACAAATTCCATGCCATTCCCATAATTAAAAATAATAAAACTATAATTCTTTCCTTTCTTTCTGTGTGTCTTCATCTGGTTTGAAATAGTTTTTCTTTGAATTGTTTTTGTTCTATTGAGGAAGCCAGCCGATCATCCATCATCCGTTTTAGACAAAGTATCCACAGATGCTTTAGTTCAATATACGACCTAGTTGCTTCTCCTAATATATGCCACCACTCCTGAACACCCATTAAGCAGTTTCTTCCTTCCCTGCATGTCTCTCTTTTCTGTATCCCTCAGCTTGGTTTTCAAGTCCTGAGTCACTCCTGGATTTCCTCCTTCTCTGACTTCTTCCACTTCAGTTTCCCTTATTTTATTAAGGATTATGGTATTCATCCTGGGGCACATATGAGGGATGACATATTGATATTTCCCTTGGTCTGCTTGCCTTTTTCATTTTGCATTACCCAGTCATGGGACATTCATGTCAATGCAAGGACCAGAGGTTCATCCTCCCTGATGCTTGAGGAAATATTCTGTTACCAAGATGGAACCACAACTTCTTTATCCCACTAGATTGTGCTAGGTACTGTGGCTCAATCCACAGTTATTCTCATGTGGACATTGCAGGCCATGGATATAGGGCCATCCCCTTCCTCTGACTAAAGAGACTTGTTCAACATGTCTATAACCATTACCACACAAAAAGTGGAGTTAACTAATAATGACAAGGAGTGCTGTCCAGGCCTACTTCATTAAGAGTTAGCTCTGATGCAGAAAGTCACTTTCCTTGAAGACTTGAAAAGGTGTTTAAGGGAAAACCAGGTAGAAAGACCCCTAATCCCTTGAAACTCCTGTTTCAAAACCACTAGGAGATGAGGACACAGACAGCACAATATATCCATGCCCTAAAACTTTTTTTCCTTGAAAACGGGACTTTCCATCCCTTCATCATCACTGAACCATAGGGAAAAGACATTGAGAAAGGACTCTCTCACCCACAGGATGAACAAACCCATGGAGAGATGTTTATATCCAAGAGGCCTCATTGATTCTTGAGATATCTAGAAATTTTAGTGGAAATAGGAACACATTTGCAGTCTCTGGGGAATGTTGGCTTAAAGGATGGTATACAGAGCATCATTTTCTTTTCTCTTTGTCTAGAAGGGGAAGCGGGACATTGACACACCAGACAACCTGCGTTCTTGATCAGGCTCATAGGGCTCTTTTTCTGTCCTTCCCAGGCTTCCTACCTAAAGCCATAGGGACTCCAAGGAGTCATGGGAGAGGGATGGCTGCTTCAGTGAATCCAGCAACTGTGATGTCACAAAGCTTTGATGTCATAGCAGCCACTCCTCAATCAACCCACGCCTGGTATCTACACTTGGCTGGAGTAGTCATGGGTGTGCCAAGAGGATCCCAAGTCGCCCAACCCAACCGCAGGAGCCACCTGGATCTCTCACCAAGGCAGTGTGTGAAGCGATTCGGTTTCACCTTCTCCATGGGCCGACTTCATAATCTTAAGAACATTGAGCATCCCACAGGGTGGAGCAAATACCCTCTGGGGATCTGCATGGAGATGTGTGGCAGCACAAGCTTGCCTTAATCCTCCCATGGGCCATCCCCCAAATGGTTTCATGGGATAAGCAAACAGTGCCTCTTGTGGAAGATGGGCATGTTCTAATGGAGCCATGAGACGATGAACAATGTGTCAACAAGAGGCCATTACAGCGTGACAGACAGCAGCCAGATGCTACAGGTTGGTGATGAGATCCAGGAAGACAAAGAACAGGAGAATGAACTAGGAAGCTCCGAGCGAAGAAGGTCGGACATTTTAGGATGGTGGGGGGTGCTCTGTACCTGACTGCATTTTAAAGGGAACTAAGTTCAAATTAAATAAAACATCCTATGGCCACAGTCAATCCTTGTTACAGGCTGGTTTTGGTTTATGTTTTTTGTCAAATGATGCACATGCACATATTTGACAGAGAGACAGAGTGATCACAATCAGGTGGTGGAGCCAGAGGGGCGAGAAGCTGACTTGCCCGTGAGCAGGTAACCTGAGACCAGAGAGAATGCCATGACCCCTGGGATCATGAGTTGAGCTGAAGGGCCACCTCTGAACTGATGGACAAACACCGAGACCCAACCTTTTGACTTCTGAATACCTTCTCGTTCTAGATAAGAGGCCGCTGCTCTGTCATTGTTCAGAAATGCAGGGGATATGGATTTTGGCTTGGGCTGGTGTTGCTTTAGCTGTCCGACCTAATTCGAGAGCTGGTATAGCTTGTCCTCTTGAAGTCAGTGACTTGGCCATGGAAAAAGTATGCTCCAACGCATATTTGGGTAATGGCAATTCCTCCATTTCTATCTTTTGCAGGGAAATGACACTATGTTGTCTTTTGGTGCCCTGCTTCTGTGGATGGTGATGAGGCAGTCCTCTGTGCCTCTGAATCTGGATCTCTTTTGCTGCTCCCCAGATGAAAGCCATTTCAGCTCTGATTTCTCAAAGACATGTTCAGCACTTTTTTTTTTTCTATCATTCCTAGTTCTCCCTACAATAGGCACCTATTTCCATTCCTTGGATTCGATGGATTCCCTAAGCTCTTTGTCATGTTTCATCACTCTTCCTTCTCTCTTTGGACTTGTTCCTTATTTTCTAGTCTTTTTCTTCCAGATCACTTGGATCCTCTGCTTCTGCCAGCTTCCTGGACTTTTCATCCAGTCTGCTTCCAATCTTTTCATCAGGAACATTTAATTTTATATTATTTTACTTTTATCAGCTTTATCTCGTGGTTCAGAACTCTGATTATCTGTGTTTTCTGATGTTCACGAAATATCCTGGATGCTGCCCTTTTATACTCCATTGGGGGTGTTTTATGTAAAAGTTTCACTCTCACGATTTATCCGGGCCATGATCATTTGCTGTTCTTTTTCTCAGCATCATTGATTCTTCCATCTTTGCATTGGATCTAGGTCTCTATCTTCTTCTCAGTATTCTAAAACTCTAAACCCCATTCTGTTTAATAGCCTGGGAGTAAGTTCTATAGGTAGAAGAGGTCATGGAGTTCCCAAGGGCTGGCCCTTGAGAGATACTCAGTTGTGTGTGTGTGTGTGTGTGTGTGTGTGTGTGTGTGAGTGTGTGTGTTTATGCATGCAAAGGCAAGTGCCCTCTAACTGCTTTTGTGTTGAGTGACTTTCCCCTGTCCTTGAGACCAGTCATCAGCAGAAGATCTCCTTGCTTGCTGTTTGGTGTGCTTGGGTTTCTGGGGGCTGAATATACTGAGGTTTAACATGCTGGGTTCTCGTGTGCCTGTGAAAGAGATGTTCAAACAACTCAACAGTTTGAATGCCGTAGAATGTTGTGTTCAGGAGAGAGCATGTGGGCAGGGGGGGGCTTTCTTCTAGTCCCCGATGGGTGAGTCTGCTCTCCTTGAACTAAGCAGCTTGGACAGAGGAAAGACAGTCCACCAAGAGTTTCAAACGGTTGGGATTTTGGTATTTGCAGGTTAGGAAAGCTAATGTCCTCACCATCCTGTCTTTGGCCAGTACCTCGGTCTTGATGCTGCTGGTGCAAGAGCCCCAAATTTATTATGCCCCCATCAATGCACTGCCTCTCATGGATGCACTGCCAGAACTCACCATCTTCCCACTCTGTCTCCTGTGATGGACTATGATCATGGTTTCTAGGCTGTCTGCACCTGGTTCCTTGTTGGTGTCCTTTGCAGGAGAAACACAGTATTCTCTCAAATTGACGTCTGCTCAACCTACTGATTTGAAATCTCCAGGCCTCATGACCTTTTGTTGGCAAGAACTCGGGCCATTCAGACCCTCTGCCTTTCACAGCCAATGGCTTTTGGGAAACAGGTTTCTTGTGTATTCCAGTGTGCTGCTTTCTCCTGTGCCTTTGTCTTTTGCATTGTCTTACTGGCCTCTGACACACCAGTTGCACACGTCTCTCCTGAGTCATGTCTTCAATCTTCTCCCATAGTCTCTGCGACTTTTCTTTCTCTTTGCTGTGGAGTTTAATTTGTAGGCTTCAGGTCAATTTCTGCCAAGTTACAGTTGATGTGTTCATCTTCCTGTTGTGTTCATGGCTGAAGACAAGCCTGGAGTTCTCAGGCACTACTACCATCTCACTGTCCTCCCAAGGCACCAAAAGTTCTTACTGAGGAATAAGCAAGAATGAATTCTTGCCACTTTGCCTCATGTGGCAGTGTTGTGGAGAACATTGGCTAGGGAATATTTATCATTCAGAAAGTCAAATAACATACAGTTTCACTTTCTTGTTGTAGTCAAGAGATACGGGAAAAAAGCAAGGGAAAAAAGGGACAAATCACACGGTTCTAACCGGGCACACAAAATTTGGTGTTTGTTAGAAGACAGGTTTGTGAGAATACGTGTTTATCAAAGAGGACAAAAGGCGACATTCTTTGTAGGAAATGTGGTTGGAAGTGATGGAATGTGAGGTTCAAGTCATGTCAAATTGAATTGCTATCCATAAAAGAACAACTTCCTATCTCTTGAAATTTAATTATAAGTCTATGTGAACACACACAGACAACATCCAGACACACACACACACACACACACACACACACACACAAGGAGACACACAAAAAAGATGGAGACAAAGTGAGGAATAACACTAAAGGAAGAAACACTCCCAAATAATACCATAAAAAGGAAAGGTACAGAGAATCCAAGTCAGAAACCAACCAAAAAATAGAAAGTTAACCTCCCTACCTATCAATTTTCAGTTCAAGTATTCTGGATAAATTCTCCCATCAGTACAAACAGGTACTGGACTGAATAAAAATTTTTAAAAAAGGCAAAATGGCCTACAAGAAAACAATAAAAACTTAACAAGCTTGACCTTATGTCATGAATAGAGATTTCCTCCAACTATAAGGATACATATAGCTTGAAAGTGAAGGAATTGGGAAGACATAGTTTATGCAATTGGCAAGGAGAAGAGAGCCAAAGAGATGGTGCTTATCCAGATAGAGAGATTTTATGCCTTCCAGAGACAAAAGATTACCGGAAGGAGTTTTGTCTTGATGGGACATCAAAACATCAGAAACTTGGAAGGATTGCCAACATATACACCACCAACATGGGTGTATCTAAATGTTGGAAGCATTTACAGAAAGGAAAGGACGTGGGGACCTCAATCCAGTATTGTTGGGGACTATGATATCCACTTTAAGCACAGGAAAGATCATCCAGATGGAAAGGTGGTAAGGAATAACAGAAGTCATTATGTACTGTCTAGATCACATGAACTTTGGGGGTCCATGCATAAGATTGTGTCTCTGAGGACCATAAGATAAGTTCTTCCTAAGGGCAGACCAAACTTTGTCTATCACAGATCATGTGCTGGAGTCCAAATCAAGTCATAATTAATGGGAGAGAATTCACATTATATCTTGTATACTTATGACCACAAAGTATGAAAATGGAAAGAAGTCACTTATAAAAGTGTGAGGAGATGGGAGTTGGGGTATCAGATGGTGGGTATTATAGAGGGCATGGATTACATGGAGCACTGGGTGTGGTGAAAAAATAATGAATACTGTTGTGCTGAAAATAAATTAAAAAATAATAATTCAAAATTAAAAAAAAAAAGAGAAGAAAAGAAAGAAAGAAAGTTTCGTAAAGCCCCCAGGGAATCCGTCAGTTCCTGGCTCTTGAATTTGGGAGGCTTTTCATCACTGCTTCAATCTCGTTACTAGATATCAGTCTATTCAGATTGTTAATTTCTTCCTGGTTAAATTTTGGGAGTTTATAATTTTCCAGGAATGCATCCATTTCATCTAGGTTGCTTAGCTTATTGGCATATAAATGTTGATAATAACTTCTGACTATTGTTTCTCCTTCCTTGGTGTTTGTTGTGATCTCTCTCTTTTTCATTCATAATTTTATAAATTTGGGCTTTCTCTCTTTTCTTTTCAATTAGTGTGGCCAATGGTTTATCGATCATATTGATCCTTTCAAAAGAACAGCTTCTAGTTTCATTGATGCATTCTACTGTATCTCAGGTTTCTACCTCATTGATCTCAGCTCTAATCTTGATTATTTCCTTTCTTTTGTGTGGAGTTGGTTGGATTGTTATTGATTCCCCAGTCTCTTAAGGTGGAGAGATGCTGCTGGGATCTGGATTTTTCCCTTTTTTTTTTTTTTTTTTTTTGAGGGAGGCTTGGATGGCTATGTATTTCCCCCTTAGTACCGCCTTTACTGTATCCCATAGATTTTGTACCCAAGTGTCTTCATTCTCTCATTGGTTTCTATGACATTGTTTCCATTCATCTTTGATCTCCTGGTTGATCCAAGCATTCTTAAGCAAGGTGGCCTTTAGATTCCAGGTGTTTGAGTTCCTTCTGAACTTTTCCTTGTAATTGAGCTCAAGTTTCAAAGCACTGTGTTCTGAGAATGTGCTGGGATAGTCTCAGTCTTTTGGTATCGGTTGAGTCCTGATTTGTGACCCAGTATGTGCTCTGTTCTGGAGGAGGTTACATGTGCACTTGAGAAGAATGAGGCATTCTGTTGTTCTAGGGTGGAATGTTCTGTATATCTATGAGGTCCCTCTGGCCCAATGTGTCATTCAATGCTCTTGTTTCTTTATTGATTTTCTGCTTCTATGTTCTATTTCTGAGAGAGGCATGTTAAGATCTCATATCATTTATGGATTCATATCGATATGACTCTTTATCTTGACTAACAGTCAAGCTTATTATATGCCAATAAGCTAAGCACTAATTCTAATGGGCTTCTCCCATATTGGAGGCATAGATATTTACAATTGTTAGATCATCTTGGTGGATAATCCCTTTAAGGATTATGTAGTGGCCTTCTGTATCTCTGACTACAGTCTTTAGTTTAAAATCTAATTTGTCTGATATGAGAATCGCTACCACGGCCTTCTTTTGAGACCCATTGGCATGAGATATGCTTCTCCATACCTTCACTTTCAGTCTGGGTGTATCTTTAGGTTCAAAATGGGTCTCTTGTAGACAACATATGGATGGGTCCTGTTGTTTTATACAATCTGCAACCCCCATGCTCTTTTATAGGTGTATTTTAGGCCATTCACATTGAGAGTGATTACTGATAGGTACGTTTTTATTGACATGGAGGTACCTTTGAAGTCTTTCTTTCTGTTTATTGTCTCTATATTTTTGTTCATTGCTATTCTTAGGATTTTTCCTCTTTTATAGAACCCCCCCTGAATATTCCCTGCAATGTCGGCTTGGTGGTTGCATAGTCTCTTAAGCTTGCCGGTCTTGAAAACTATCTCTCCATCCAATTTGAATGTCAGTATTGCTGGATAAAGTATTCTTGGCTGCATGTTCTTCTCATTAAGTGCCCTGAATATATCTTGCCAACCTTTTCTGGATAGCCAGGTGATCCTGATGTGCTTTCCTCTGTATGTAAGGACCCTCTATGTCCTAGTGGCTTTCAAGAGATTGTATCTACACTTATGATTTTTCAGTTTTACTATCAGGTGCCTTGATTTTTTTTTTGACTCTATAATCTTGGGGAGGAGACTGTTCTGCCTCTAGTACACGAAGGCTGGTTCCAATTGCAAGACTGGGTGTATTTTCATGAAGATCTTGTTCCACTATATCTTCTCGACTTCCTTCTTTCTCCTACCCTTCAGAGATTCCTATAATTCTGATATTGGAACTTTTAATGTCATCTTTTATTTCCCTGATTCTGTTTTTGTGGCTTCTAAGCTGTGTGTTCCAGGTTTCTTCCTGATCATCTCTCTCCGTTTGTACTCCAGATCACTAATTCTATCTTCTTTTGCAGTTACCCTAGCATTTAGAGAATTTAGATTCAATTGGAACTCGTTGATAATATTGTGAACTTCACCCATGGTGGCTTTCAGTTCTGCCCCATTCAAACTTTTTTTTTTTTTTTCCATCCATGGATTTCTGAAACCTAGCTATTGCCTGGATAATTGTGAGCCTGTATTCTCTTTCATACATATTGACTTTGTTGAAAGCCATTAGCTCTGTTTCAGAAGGCCCATGCTCTGTATGTTTCTTCTCTGTTACATTCCTCTTCATAGTCTTTTTTGTGAGAGATGATTGAACGGATATAGCTGGATGTATCAACCGAGGTGCAGTCAAGGTGCACCTTGGAATGCATCTGAGCAAACAGGATTCCCCACCGAAACGAGAGAAAAAAAAAGATAAAGAAAATAAAGAGAGATGGAGAGTGAGGGAAAAAAAGGGAAGATAAAAAATGTTCAGCCCATATGTGCCCTAAGGAAAGATTTAAAAACACAGACAAACAAAAAGACTGATAAATGTATATGACATGATACATATCATATACATTTACATGATACATATCATATACATATATTTTTATATGGGGCAAGATATAGCCAGGTGATCCTGATGTGCTTTTCTGTGTGTGTGTGTGTATATATATATATATATATATATATATATATATATATATATATGAAGAACCTCATCAAAAAGAACACCGAGTATAAGAATTGTATACTATCAGGACAAACACAGAAATACGGAAACACTGGCGAAGATAAAGACAGGAGATTGATTATAAATTCTGTGTGGGTAAGGAAGTTTATTTTCATTCTTCCTGGATGTATCTTGATATTTTTGATATCTTTGTTAAAAAACTCAACTTTCCTAGATAAAGGGGGATTAAAAATTGGCTTACCTATAGGGGTAGCATTGATTGGGAAAGGGGATTACCTTGAAGTTTAACTCTATATTAACATTAAAAAATAAAAATTAAAAAAATAAACCAGACTAAACTATACTAAATTAAAAAAATTAAAAATAGAATGCAAAAGAAAAACCAAGGTGTATGATTCAAAAAGTTCAGGTTAGAAGGTTAATATGGAATTTGATGTACTGGACATCTCAGTGTGATGGGAAATTGGTTAAAAAATTATATATATATATATATATATATACACACATATATAAAAAATTATATATATATATAATTTATATATATATATATATATTTATATATATATATATATATATATATATATATATATATATAAATATATATATATATATATATAACAAATGAACCAGAATAGTGGGAAAGGGTTAAAAATCAAAGTTGTGTCTCTGAAGTAGTGGTGGTTGTTCTCTTGTAGTCTTTTTTTTTTTCTGGTTGGTATTTTTGGGGGAGGGGCCTGCCAGGTGGTTTTCAGTCAATGATGTTCCCTGACTTAAGTCCTCCCACCTCTCTCAAGGGGGTGGGCTTTCAGGAAACCTATTTTTTAAGACTTTCTTCTCTGAAGGTTTTGTTTGTTCAGTTTTTTTTTCTCTTGCCTTGACTGCTTTTGGTAGTTTTTGGAGGTTTAGAGGAAAGCAAACTGCACCCTAACCTCCCTCTCAGAGAGAAGCTTCAGTCTGCTCACCTGCGGGTGCTGCAGTTTCCATATAAATTTCCCCTTGGCTGTTGGCAGAGCAGATTTTGAGTCACGGTCCTGGGGTACGCAAGATCTTCTGCTTGTAGACAAACCATGGCAGCAGCCATTCTCTGGGCGGCTCCAGACAGCCAGAGAGGTTCAAAGGAGTGAAGGCACACTGAGATTTTCATGTTTGCCCGTGCTGGGAGTGCCTGGCATTTCATGGTCTAATATTGCCGGGCTTGCAAGCACCTCTCTCAGGGAAGGGTCTGGGTCACATCCATATCAGGTTCTGATAGCAGGGCACGGGTCCAAGAGCACGAGCCTGGGCCTTCGCACACCTCTCTCAGAGTGTGTGAGGCACGCATGCGTCTCAAGCTCTGATAGTATGGTGTTCGTCTAAAAGCACTGGGCAGGGCCTTTGCACACCTTTCTCAGGTGAGGTAAGGGGTGAATGTGTCTCAGACTCTGTTAGCAAGGCTCACTTTTCTACTGTCTTGTGAGGCTCCCAGCCCATCACAGGAGCCAGATCCCACACGATCTTGGGTTCACTGGTGGCTCAGGGACCAAGACCTGCTTTCCCCACCACACTCCCTCTTGCTCAGTGTCAGGGGAGGCTGTTCTGGGTTCAGGGACTTAAGTCCCTTTCCTTAGCCACCTGATTCCCACAATTAACCACCATGATGCTTTGCTCTTTTCAAGTGCTGTCAAACAGAGTCCAAGTTAATGCTGGTCCCCAGATGCCTAACACTCTAGTAGTGGGGTATTACTTTTCAACTGGCCACCTCGGGTGGCTCCCTTCCATTTTTGTTTATCTTTTAATCTCAGTCTGATGTTCTCACTCCGCTTTTCCTGCCCACTGTGTCTTCAGCCCCTGTATAGATCCAGGCATGTACAATTCGGATCTCAGGCTGATGTCTTGGGTTATTGGAGTTCTTTGGTAGGAAATCACCATCCTATGGTGTAAAGGCTGAGACGGTGCCTTTTCCTACTTTCCCGTTATCTTGTCTCATCTCACATAACACTTATGAAATTTCAAGAGATAAGAGGTCTGCCATTATGGATAGCAAATCAATTTTATATGCCTTGAAAACTCACATTTTATCACGTTCAACATTTTCTTCAAATTATGTCCCCTTTAGTCCTCTTTTATAAACACGTATTCCCACTAACCTGCCTTAAACACAAAATTTTGTGTGTCTGGGGAAAGTCGTATTTTTTGTCCCTTTACCCCTGCTTTTTCACATATTTCATTACTACCATGAGAGAGTGAAATCATATATTATTTGTCTTTCTGAGACTGAGAGATGCGAAGTACCCCAATGTTCTCCATAACTATGCCACATGAGGCAGGTGGCAAGAATTCATTCTTCCTTAAGGCTGGGTCAGAGTCTGTGGTGCCTTTGGAGGATAGTGAGATAGTAGTAGTGTCTGGGAACTCCAGGCTTGTCATTAGCCATGAAAACAAAAGGAAGATGACTACATCAACTGCACGTGGCAGAAATTCACCTGAAGCCTACAAAGTATGTGCTACATCAAAAGAGAAAACAGTTGCAGAGTCTATGGAAGAAGATTGGAGCATGGCTTAGGGACGTTTGGTGCTTCAGAGGGCAGTAAGCCAATGCAAAAGACAAAGGTACAGGAGAGAGGAGAACACTGGGGGAACGCCTAAGGAGCAAGTTTGTCAAAGCCATTGGCTGTGGCCAGCAGAGGATCTGGAGGGCACAAGTTACTGCCAAAAAAGGGTCTTGAGGTCGGATTTTTCAGATCAGCAGGCTTGGCAGATATCAATTTGAGACAACATGAGACACTGTGTTGCTCCTAGAGATGACACCAAAAATCAACCTGGAGATGACACGAACAAGACAGCCTAGAAACCATGATCAGAGACAGTACGAGTACGAGGGGTCACAGTGGGAAGATGGTGTGTTCTGGCAGTGCATTTGAGAGAGGCAGTGTTCGTAGAGATGACTTGATGGGGGTACAAGAAATTTGGGGCTCTTGCACAATCAGCATAAAGATGCCCCATCCTCTGCTGGTAGATCGTATGGGGGTTCAAGTCCCCCTGGGTGGTCAGGGGGTTCGAGTCCCCCTAGATGTTCAGGGGGCTCGAGTTCCCCTTGGCGGTTAGAGGGGGTTCAAATACCCCTAAGCGAACTCAAGGGGGTTCGAGTCCTGCTTGACAGTCAGGGGTTTTGAGTCCCCCTAGACATTCAGGGTGTTCAAGTCTCCCTGGGAGGTTTGAAGGTTCGTGTCCCCCTAGGCGATCAGGGGATAAAGAAAACCCCCACCAGTGGCAAGTTATTGGTAAGAATCGTTGGGCTTATGGTTGTCTTTGCCTGGTCCTTTTGCTGTCCGTTGTATTGTTTGATATGATTGAAGGAATGGGGCAAGCAGAGAGTAAAGGGACTCTGACTTTCATCTCTCTGTTCTTCATAATAGATGTGAGGCTTCTCACTCACTCATTTCATGTGTTAAGGCCTATGACTGTAGCCAACTGGGGTTAGTCTAAGAGTGAGGTAAGGTGCCCAAAGCTGATGCTCATTGGAGCTGAGCGTGGAATATGAGTGCCCTTTGGACCACTTTTGGTAAGCAGAACTGGCACTGTGGGATGAACCGACCTTGAGCCAAAGACTTTAAAAAATATTCCCAAGCAGCTGCTGAAACCCCCTTTGTTTTGGGGAATTCCTTGCCTTCGCTGGCCTGATGTGGACTGCCTAGCTCCTCCCCCTTGTTGGCGGGAGAGCATGGCATCTGAAGTGGAGATAGTTATTTGTCTGTCTCAAGGTTTTAATGGGTAATTGTTAAAGTGGCTTCCAAAGTTTTGGTAACCTGAAACTGGGAAGGGCTGCTTGAATGACAAATGGAATTAAATTCGTTGGACATGTAGGTCTTAACCAAATGAGATATAATGCTAGACCATTAGGTCAAAATTTCATCTTGACCACCACACACGCTATCGCGGACCTTCGTAGACTCCAACCGACTGATGATGGTGAACACCCGAGTGACAGGGTATTAGGCCCTCCTCCTCAACAAACCAACAGTGATCTCACAGCCACCAGTGGTGCTAAATCCAGCCACACTGCTCCCAGAGTTGCTGGCTGACCATCCACACAACTGTGGGGAGGTCCTAAACCAAGTCACAGGAATAAGACTGGATCTCAGAGACATGCCCTTCCCAGATGCAGAGATGACTCTGTTCATGGAAAGAGGTATGTGAGGTATGTGAGGGCTGTGGTAGTTTATCCTGAGCAGGAATTCTGGGCAGCACCCTGCCACATGGAACTTCGGCACAGCAAGCAGAACTGATTGAAATCACTAAGGCACTGCAGATGGCTAAAGGTAAAACCACCAACATCAATACGGACCACAGGTATGTCTTTGCTACTCTCCATATACATGGAGCTACTTACAAAGGAAGGAGCCTATTAACAGCAGAAGGAAAAGGAATTAAAACAGAAGAGAAATATTGGGACCCAAAAGAGGTGGCTGTTATGCATTTATTGCGACACCAAAAGGGGACTGATCTGATTTCAAAAGGAAACCAATTATCAGATCGAGATTTAAAGCAAGCAGCCTGAGAAACAATGCAAGAGCTGGTTACACACCCGGATCGATCCCTACCAGATAAACTGGAGTATTCAGAGGAAGATTTAAAGTATTTACAAAAATGGCTAAATTATATTATAAAGGGGACTGGGCTAAGACTAAAAGAGGAAATGTAATTCTTCCTCTAAGACTAGGAAAGAAGTTAGTAGATCAGATACAGTAGGGTTCACACCTGGGGTCACTCAAACTCAAGGAACTTAAAGGCAAGCAGTTCCAGGCTTCTAAATTATGGCGTATGGTTCAGGATATAGTTGATAGATGTGCTCAGTGCCAGGCAGTTAATGTGGGAGGAACTAGAATTAGAAGAGGGAAAAGAGAAAGAGGAAGGGTACCAGGAATTTATTGGAAAATAGATATTAAAGAAATAAAACCCGGAAAATATGGGGACAAGTATATGTTAGTTTTTGTAGATACCATTTCAGGCCAGATTGAGGCTTTTTCCGAGAAACATGAGACGGCAGGAGTGGTAGCCAGAAAGCTACACGAAAAATAATTCCTAGGTCTGGGCTGCCTCTCACTTTTGGGTCAGACAATGGCCTTGCATTTTGAGTTCAGTCTCACAGGAATTGGCCAAGGCCATGGGCACAAATTGGAAACTACATTGTGCCTATCAGACCCAGAGTTCTGGGCATGTAGAGAGAATGAATCAGACTTTTAAAGTGACCTTGACAAAACTAACCCTGGAGACAGGCAGTGGATGGGTGGATCTCCTTCCTTTCACCCTGCTCAGGGCAAGATGTACACACTATTTAAACAGGGTGACCCCATTTAAAATGTTTGGGAGAACCCCTGCTCCCGCTCTGTCCTCGGCTACAAAAGGTTGCCCTAGCAGAAATGACTGATCAGTCTGTACTCCAGTCACTGCAGGCATTACATTCTGTATTTAAAAAAAATGCAGGGATCCAGACTGCCCACACTGGTATGGAGACGGAGGTGGAACCACATCGTTTCCAACCCTATTACTTGGTTTGGAAATGACATTATCAAGTGGGGAGTTTGGAGCCTCGCTGGATGGGACCTTTTACTGTTACCCTGACCACACCACAGCAGTAAAAGTAGAGCACATCAGGGCCTGGATTCATGTATGTCACATGAAACGAGCCAAGCATGAAGATGACCCCCAAAGGTGGAAGCCACAGCCAAAGATCGCACTCACCGTGGACTAAATCTAAGACTGAAAAGACTATGAGATTGATGTTGCTCCTATTTTTACCTGTTTATGTAAAGTATAGGTAGTTAATTAGATAAAGGAAATTAGAAAAAAAATGGAAAGGGTTCTATGAAGCGGTAAATGTGTAAGTCATCAGCCGACTGTGCACTAGTGTCATTTACACTAGTGTAAATATACAGCCGATTGTACACTAGTGTCATGTACAAAAGAAAATGAGAGCGATAAAAATGTTAGAATTACATGCTCAATAAACCCTTTATTTATTTATTTATTTTTAAAGATTTTATTTATTTATTTGACAGAGAGAAATCACAAGTAGATGGAGAGGCAGGCAGATAGAGTGAGAGAGGGAAGCAGCCTCCCTGCTGAGCAGAGAGCCCGATGTGGGACTCGATCCCAGTACCCTGAGATCATGACCCGAGCTGAAGGCAGCGACCCAACCCACTGAGCCACCCAGGCGCCCTCAATAAACCCTTTATAACCAGAGAATGTAGAGCTGGATGAAAAGTCAAGGATTGGACTAATCTCCAAAGAATAGGGAGGAATGTAAGAGCCTGGGTGGCCAGAGGGAATCATTTTGTGTTTATGCATTTTACATAGATTGACCCCATGCAGTAAATTTAGATTGATACTGCCCCTCGCAAAGGTATTTACTCTCAAAGCCTAGATATAAGGGCAGGTCAGGCCAGATGAAGATATCCACTCAGTGGGGAGCTTATACCTACTAGATAAATTGAGATTCAATTGTCCATCCGTGTGTTACTAGCAGTTTTTTTCTATGTCTGGCAGACCTAGCACCACTGTGCAGTTTTCTCTGTGTATTGCAATCTCATGGCCACCTGTGTATAGCCCAGCTAAACTACATCTATACATGTTAGTCTGTGATGCTGGAGGGGGTCGAATTTGGAAGAGAAGGCCTTACCCGTCAGTATGATCCTTGATGTTTGGAATGAAATTAAGCTTTGCTTGACCTTCACTTTGTATAAGTCTTGCTCCTTCGATTAAAAACCGTAACACTTGTGTCTGCACTGTTGAAGACTCCAGACATGTCTATGTCATGATTGGGGGTGTTCCTTTTGAGCTTCCCTCGGGTGGCCCTTCTCCTGTTCACAAGATCGGTGATTGGGTGGGAGGGCCTAACATTTGTGCAGGGCTCAGATTCCCTCCCCTGAGGTTTGCTTGAGGCCTGATTGTTACTTGACCTTTCCTGGCTAAGATGGAATGGTGGATTCTTGCCTTTCTCTGAAATCCAGAGGACTGGTGCTGACAGTCAGGACCAAACACTATGAATTGGGCCATGGAGAAGGTGATACCGAATCGCTTCACAAATTGCCTTGGTGAGAGACCCAGACGGCTCCAGCGGTTTTGGACGGCTAGGGGTCCTATTGGCACACCCATTAATACTCTAACCAAGTGTAGTGATCAGGCATGGGTTTATGAGGATTGGTTGCTATGACCTCAAAGCTTTGTGACATCACAGATGCTGGCTTCACTGAAGCAGTTGTCCCTCTCCCATGACCTTGGTATCCTATGGCTTTAGGTAGGAAGCCCCGGGAAGGACAGAACAAGAGCCCTCTGAGCCTGATCAGGAACTCAGGTTGTCTTGTGGGTTAATGTCCCACTTCCCCTTTTTAGATAAATAGGGAAAAAATGATGTTCATTATACCTTCCTTTAGGCCAACATTTCTCCAGAGACAGAGAGGTGTCCTATTTCCACTACAATATCTAGATCTCAAGAAACAGTGAGGCGTCTTGGATACCAACATCTCTTCGTGGGGTTTGTCATCCCGTGGGTGAGCAAGTCCATTGTCAGTGTCTTTTCCCAACGGGTCAGTGATGACTAATGGACAGACAGTCCCTTTTTGAGGAAAAAGGTGAGGGCATGGATATATGGTGCTGCCTTTGTCCTCATCTCCTAGAGTTCTGAAACACAAGGTTAATGGATTAGGGCTCTGTCTACCTGGTTTTCCCTTAACTTTGCAAAGTCTTCGAGGATAGTGACATTCTGAATCAGAGCTAACTCTTCAGGAAGAGGCCTGGACCGCACCTGTTGTCATCATTAGTTAACTGTACTTGTAGTGGACGGGTATAGACATGTTGACCAAGTCTCTTTAGTCAAAAGGTTAGGGATGGCATATATCGATGGCTTGCAAAGCCCACATTAGCAGAACTGCGGACTGAGCCTCAAGGTCCCTGCAGACTAGTGATGAAGAAGGTGTGGTCCATCTTGGTAATGGAGTATTCCTCAGCCATCGGGGAGGATGAACCGCTGGACCTTACTTTGACATGAACGTCCCATATCTGGGTGATGGGAAATGAAAAGACTGGCAGACCGTGGAAATATCATATAGCTTTCCACAATATGTTCCTCAGGAGGTATACCTTGGCCCTAAGTAAAGGAAAGGAAAACTGAATGGGAAGAATGCAGAGAAGGAGACCCACCAAGAGTGACTCAGGACTCTGAGAACCAAGCTGAGGGTTACAGAGAAGAGACACATACAGGGAATAAGTGAAATGCTTAATGGGTGTTCAGGAGCTGTGTCATATATTAGGAAAAGCACTAGGTCGCATATGAAACTAAAACATCCGTGAATACTGTGTCAAAAAAATGACAAATAAATTCCAAGAAGAATTCTAAGATTTTCAACAAAAAATTTCAGAGAAAAACAATGTGACCCTTTCAAAACGTAAAGTAGGCACAGGGAGAAAAGGAAATAATTATATTTTTTATTATCTTTCCTTATTTAATAACATGGGATTGGTTTCCTAAAATGTCCTTATCTGAATTGGGTCTTTATCCTTGTAAATTAGAGTCTACCCGCCTCTTCCATCTCTAAAATTGATGAGAAGACATGACATTGCCTTTGCTAAATACCTAGAAGAGTGGCCCAGGAAAATGACTTGGACCTGGCCCTCTGTGTGCTGGCAGGTGCTTGATTACTGCTTCAAACGCTTCAGTCACTACTAGAGAATTGAGATTTTGTAGGTTTCCTGACCTAATCGTGGGAGTTTCTATGTGTCTGGGAATTTAAACTTTTCTCTCCGGTCTTGGATTTGCTAGTATAAATGTGTGTATGTGCCTCTTAGCTTATTCTTTTTTCCTTTCTACCAGTTGTCATGTGGTTTCATAATTTCAGCTGTGTGCTTGTCTCCCTGCTGTATCCCATTAATGGCTTCTGCAGTTTGTTCATGTTTTCAGAACTGAAGTGTGAGATCTCCGGATGTTTTTTTCTATTGGTTTGTTTGTATTTCCTTTATTTCGATAATCATATGTATGATTTCATTTTTTCTGTTAACTTTGGAGTTTGGATCTTGTATTTGTTCCTTCAGGCGTCCAGTTAGTTTCCTTTTTTTTTTTTTTTTTTGGTGTTTTTAAATTTTGGAAATGCATGCGTTTAACCCTTTATGGTTTCCCAAAAAACTGTTTTGGCATCACTGCTTACGTTTCTTGACATTCCTTTGTTCATCGCTCTTTCTGCATTTCCTTTGGATTTTCTTTCTTGCATTCATTGTAGTTCGTGAGTGTGCTATGTTTTCCAACCTTTAGGGTATGGCTGTATTTCCAATTTGAAAGTGATATCTTTCCGTGTTCATACCTTTATGATCATAAGTGCCCAGGATAGGTTTTGACTTCTCTTCCATGAATTACGACTGGATTTAGACTCGAGCTAATGACCGGCGATAGACAAAGTTAGGTCTGCCGCTTGGAAGAACATATCTTACTGTCCTCAGAGACACAATCTTACTCATGGATCCCCAAAGATGCGGTGGTCTCGAGAGCACATGAGGAAGTCTGTTATTCCTTATCACCAGTCCTTCCGAATGATCTGTGCTGTGCTTAACGTGGATATCATAGTCCCCAACAATATTGGATTAAAGTCCCCATCTCCCTTTCTCTCTGTTCATATGCTTCCAACGTTTAGATACAGCCATGTTCTGGTATATATGTTGGCAGTTCTTCCAGGTTTCTGATGTTTTGATGCTCCATCATGACAAAACACCTTCCACTCTCTTTTGTCTCTCAAAGGCATAAAATTACTCAAGATTCCTTAGGCACAATCACTTTGGCTCTCTTCTCCTTGGCAAGAGCATAACCTACGTTTTGAAATTTCTTCACTTTCAAGCTATGGGTATCTTTATAGTCAAAGGAAATCTCCTATGGGAAACAGAGGTCGAGCTTGTTTAACATTTGTTGTTTTCTGATGGATCTTTTCTCGTTTTTTAATTTTTTGATTGTTGTATTTTATTTATTTATTTATTTATTTTACTTTCAACCACACCTACAAAATGTTAGTATTGATGGGAGACTTTCGTCCTGAATACTGAATGAATTATTGTTAGGTAAGAAATTCACTTACTCATTTTCGTTGACTTCTGACTTGAATTTTCTGTGCCTTTCCCTTTTATGGTATTTTCTTTGGGGATGCTTCATTAGTGTGATTTCTCACTTCCTCCCCCTCTTTCGCGTGTCTTTTCTGTGTGTATGTTCGTGTGTGTGTGCATGTGCATGTCTTAATGTGTGCGTGGTCTGTGTATGTTTTACACAAAACTTATAATTAAATTTCAAGAGGTAGGAATTGGTTCTCTTATGGTTAGCAATTCAATTTGACATGCCTTGAAAACTCACTTTCATTCCGTTTCAAGAACATCTTCTGCAAGGAATGTCATCATTTGTACTCTTCCATAAACACGTATTCTCACAAAACTGCCTTCAAACAAACACCACATTTTGTGTGCTTCATTAGAATCGTATTTTTTGTCCCTATACCCCTTGATTTTTCATATGTTTTTTGACTGTCTTGAGGGAGTGAAATCGTCTGTTTGTTTTCTTTCTGAGAATGATAGATATGCCAGTGCCCAAAGCTCTCTGCAAGCCTGTCACATGAGACATGTGGAAGAATTCATTCTTGCTTAAGTCTCAGTAAGAATTTGCGGTGACATGGAGGACAGTGAGATGGTAGTAGTGTCTAATAACCTCGTGCTTAGTCTTCAGCCATGAAGGCAAAAGGAAGATGACAACAATAAAGGAAGCGGGGTGGAAATTGACCTGAAGCCTACACAGTAAACTCCACAGAGTAAGAGATCAGAGGTCGCAGAAACTATGGCAGAAGTTTGGAGACATGGCTCATGGGAGATTTGGGTGGTTCGTGCATCAGAGGGCAGTGATCCCATGCAAAGGACAAAGGCACAGGAGAACAGGGCACACTGAAAACCCACAAGGAACCTGTTTCCCAGTGCAATTGGCTGTGACAAACAGAGGGTCTGAGTTCTTGACAACACAATTCTTGAGGGCTGGGGTTTTCAGATCAGCAGGCTTGGCAGATATCGACTCGAAAGAACACCGTTTTTCTTGCAGGGGACACCAACAAGAAACCAGGTGCAGACAGCCTGGAGACCTGATCAGAAACAATACAGGAGATGTAGTTGGAGGAGAGTGGGTCCTGGCAGTGCATCCGTGAGAGGCAGTGTTTGTGGAAATGATTCAATGGGTGCATAAGAAATGTTCGGCTCTCAAACCAGTAGCAACAGGACCGAGCTACTGGCCAAGACAGGATGGTGAGACATTTGCTGCCTACCCTGCCAACACGAAAACCCAACCATGGAACACGTGGAGGACTGCCTTCCTCAGTCCAAGATGCTTAGTCCAAGGAGAACACATTCTCCCATAGGGGACAAGAGGAAAGCCTTGACCACATGCTCTCTTCTGAACACAGCATTCTGCAGGCCTGCATTCTATTGGTTGTGGAATGTCTCCTTTCACACACACACCAGATCCTACTAAGTGAAACCTCAGCATATTCAGCCCGGGCCCCAAACACACCAAACGCCAGGCAAGGAGGGCCCTTGCATTGACTGGTCTCAAGGAGAGGGTCAGCTAAAACACAAGAGCAGATGGCATGCATCACACACACACACACACACACACACACACACACACACACAGAAACACCCATCATCCCTTAAGGGCCAGCACTTGGTCAATCCCAGATTTCCTCTTCTTAAAACATTAACCTCAGGATGGAAAAAGAATGAGCTTTCAGAATATGGAGAGGAAGACAGAGACTTATATCCAAGGCAAAGATGGAAGAATCAGCTGATGCCAAGGTAAAAGAACAAGATGATCATGGCTAGGCAATCAGAGAGAAACTTCTATAGAACACGCCCGATGGGGTATAGAAAGCAGCGGCCTGGATACTTCCTGTACATCAGAAAACATAGAAGATATCAGAGAATCTCAAACCACAGATATAAACTGATAAATATAAACGGACATAAATAGCTCCTGAAGAGAAGATTGGTAGGAGACTGGATGCAAAGTCCAGGAACATGGCAGAAGTAGAGGATCCAATGAGTGACCTGTAAGAACTACTCTAGAAAATAAGGAATCAAATTCTAAAAGAGAAGGAAGAATAACGGGACATGACAATGAGCTTAGGGAATCATCATCTCCAGGAATTTAAAGAGGTGCCTCTTGTAGGAGAAGTAAGAATTAGTGAAAGAAAGAGGGCTGAACATGGATTTGAGAAATTGGGACTGAAAATGACCCTCATCTGGTATCACAAACAGAGGTCCACAATCAGAGGCACAGAAGACTCCAATCACCTTCCACAGAAGCAGAGCACCAAAATACATAGTGTCATTTCCCCCTGGAAAATCTAGGCATGGAGGAATTCACTTTAGCAAATAAGTATGGGAGAATAGTTTTCCATAGCCCAGTCACTAACTTCAAGAGGAAATGATATACCAGCTCTCGAAGAAAGCCTGAGCTCAAGCATCAGCAGCCCAGGCCAAAACCCTTATCCCCTGCATTTCTGAACAAGGACTGGGCAGCGGTTCTTGTCTAGAACCACGAGGTTCTCAGAAGTCAACGGTTGGGTCCCAGGATGTGTCAATCAGTTCAGAGGCAGCCTTCAGATCAACTCATGATTCCAGGGTCTTGGCAATGACTGTGGTCTCAGTTTCTCTGCTCAGGGGAAAGTAAGCTTCTCCCTCGCCAGCTCTACCCCCTGATTGTGAACTCTCGGTCTCTCTGTCTAATAAGTGCAAATGCATCGTTTGACACGATAACAAAAACAAAACCAGGCACAATAATTGACTGGGAGCAGAGGATGATTTATTGAATTTGGACCAAGGTTGCTATGCGGGCGGCTTGGTACAGAGAACCTCCCACCATCCTAAAATACCAGACCTTCGCTCGGAGCTCCAATGTTCATTCTCCTGTTCTTAGTCTTCCTGGATCTCCTCACCAATCTGAAGCATCCGCTGTGTGTCACGCTGTACTGACCCCTTGTTGACACAAGTTCATTCTCTTCTGGCTCCATTATAACATGCCCATTTTCTACAACAGGCACTGTTTGCTTATCACATGACATCATTTGGCTGAGGGTCATGAGAGGTAGAAGGCAGGCTTGTGCTGCCACTTCTCCATGCAGTTCCACAGGGGTAGCTTCTCCACCCTGAGGGAGTGTTCAAGGTTCTTCCACATTCGAATCCTCTTCAATGCATCCTTTTGGACATATAAGTTGTCTTCCTGAATCCGGCACGGAAGTCTTTCAGATGGCTTCACTTGGGCTATGGGTCTCTTTTAAAATGCTCTCCGTTTATTCCTGTGGACTCCAAGTACATGAGTCCATCCTGGATTTAAGGTTCTACACCTAAGGTGTAGAGTCTGCCTTTGATGCATGGTCATTTTTGAAGATTGGGAGGCCATGTTGGCAGCATTTCTGGAGAGGCTCGAGGTACTCGTGTCCTCCCTGTTGAAGACTCCAGAAAAGTCTGGCATGGTTGCGGGTGTTCAGTTGTCTTTCCTTGGGTGGGCCTTCTCCTGTTCAGAAGCTCCGTGCTTGTGTGGGAGGGCCTTATCCTTGTGCCAGGCTCAGATTTCCTCCCCTGAGGCTTTGCTTGAGGCCTGATTGTTTCTTGGCCTGTCGTGGTTAAGATTGAATGGTGGATGCTTGTTTTTCTCTGGAATCCAGAGGGCTGGTGCTGATAATCACGACCAAACACTATGAATTGGGCCATGTAAAAGTTGACTCCGACTCTCTTCACAAACTGCTTTGGTGATAGACCCAGACCTCTCCAGCAGTTAGGGACGGCCTGGTGCTCTTGGCCCACCCAAGAATACTCTAGCCAATTGTAGTGATCAGAAGTGATGTAATGAGGAGTGGTTTCTATGAACTGAAAGCATTGTTACATCACAAATGCTGGCTTCACTGAAGCAGCTGTCCCTCTCCCATGACCTTGGTGTCCTAAGGCTTTTGGTAGTAAGCTCCCAAAGGACAGAACAAAAGCCCTCTGAGTCTGATCAAGATCTCAGGATGTCTTGTGGATTAGTGTCCCACTTCCCCTTTCTGGAAAAAGGGGAAAGAAAATGATGTTCAGTATACCTTCCTTTAGGCCAACATTTCCCAGAGATGGCAAGGTGTCCTATTTCCACTACAATTTCTAGAGATCTCAAGAAATGGTGAGGCCTCATGGGTATCAACAACTCTCCATGGGGTTGGTAATCCTGTGTGTGAGAGCGTCCTTTCTCAGCATCTTTTGCCTATGGCTCCATGATGACTAAGGGACGGAAAGACCCTTTCGAGGAAAAAGGTGAGGGCATAGATATATGGTGCTGTCTTGGTCTCATCTCTTAGTTTTCTGAAACACACTGCTAATGGCTTAAGGCTCTGTCTACCTTGCTTTCCCTTACACACCTTTGCAAAGTCTTAGAGGAGAGTGTCATTCTGCATCAGGGCTGAACCTAAGGAAGAGGACCGGACCGCACCCGTTGTCATCATTAGTTGTCCTTGTTGCGGTAACGGGTATAATCATGTTGACCATGTCTCTTTAGTCAGAAGGATAGGTATGGCTAATATCGATGGCTTGCAAGGCCCATTCGAGCAGATCTTTGCAGGGAGCCACAATGCCCTTGCAAGGAGTGGATAAGGAAGGCTTGGTCCATTGTGGCAAGACAGTATTCCTCAACCATTGAAGAGAATGAACGCCCTGGACCTTGCCTTGACATGAATACCCAATGCCTGTCTGATGTGAAATGAAAAGGCAAGCAGAAAAAGGGAAAAATCATATGGCTTTCCACAATATGTGCCTCATAAGGAATACCTTGGCGCTTTGTCCTCTTCAATAAACACGTATTCTCATAAAACTGCCTCAGTCTGATGAAATACCCAGGCTGTCTTGGGGGTTAATGTCCCACTTCCCCTTTCTAGACTAAGAGGAAAGAAAATGACGTTCAGTATATTTTCCTTTAAGCCAACATTTCCCCAGATATGGAAAGGTGTCCTATTTCCACTAAAATTTCTAGAGAGCTCAAGACACAGGAGACCTCGTGTGTATCAACAGCTCTCCGTGGGTTTTGTCATCCTGTGGGTGAGAGCGTCCGTTGTCAGCGTCTTTTGCCTATGGGTCAGTAATGAGTAAGGTTGGAAAGTCCCTTTTCGAGGAAAAAGGTGAGGGCTTCGATATACGGTGCTGTCTGTGGCCTCATCTCCTAGAGTTCTGAAATGCACGGCCAGGGATTAGGGCTCTGTCTCCCTGGTTTTCCCTTAATAACTTTTGCAAAGTCTTCGAGGAGAGTGTCCTTCAGCATCACAGCTAACTGTTAAGGGAGAGGCCTGGACTGCACCCGTTGTCATCATTAGTTAAATATACTTTTTGTGGTAACGGGTATAGACACACAGACCAAGTCTCTTTAATCAGAATGAAAGGGACAGCCTATACCGACGACTTGCAAGGCACATTCGAGCAGACCTTTGTAGTGAGCCGCAATGCCCTTACAAGGACTAGTGGTTAAGGAAGGTTCGGTCCATTTTGGCAACACAGTATTCCTCAGCCTTCGAAGAAAATGAACCCCTGGACCTTGCCTTGACATGAAAATCCAATGCCCTGCTGATGGGAAATGGAAAAGGCAAGCAGACAAAGGGAAATGTCATATGGTTTCCCACAATATGTGCCCTGGGAGGAATACCTTGCCCTTAGTAAAGGAAGGGAAAACTGAAGGGCAAGAAATTAAAGAAGGAGACCCACCAGGAGTGACTCAGGACTCTGAGAACCAAGCTGAGGGTTACAGAAAAGAGAACTGTTAAAGGGGTGTTCAGGAGTTGTGGCATATATTAGGAGGAGCACTGGGACGTACATGCAACTAAAGCATCTGTGAATACTCTGTCAAAAACGGATGATGGATTATAGGCGGGCTTTCTCAACAGAACAGCAACAACATCAACAAAAATTCAGAGGACAACTATCTGGCCCTTTCAAAACCAAAGGAATTCACAGGGAGAAAAGGAAAGCATTATATTGTTTATTATCTTTCCTTATTGAAATGACATGGGATTGCTTTACTAAATTGTCTCTCCCTGAATTGTGTCTTTATCCTTGTGACTTATAGTGTACCCGCCTCTTCCATCTCTGGAATCGATGAGAGGACATGGCAATGCCTTCGCTCAATACCTAGAAGAGTGGCCTAGGTAAATGACTTGACCTGGCCTACTGTGTTTTGGAAGGTGTTGGATTACTGATTCAAACACTTCAGTCACTACTAGAGAGCTTAGATTTTGTAGGTTTCCTGACCTAATCTTGGGAGTTGCTATGTGTCTGATAATTTATCCTCTTCTCTCCGGTCTTGGATTTGCTAGCATAAATGTGTGGATGTGTCTCTTAGGTTATTCTTTTTTCCTTTCTACCAGTTCTCAAGTTGTTTTATACTTTCAGCTGTGTTCTTGTCTCCCTGTTTTATCCCAGTAATGGCTTCTGCATTTTGTTCATGATTAAGACACTGAATTGTAAGATCTGATTTTTTTCCCTTGGTTTGTTTGTTTTTCCTTTATTTCAATAAATCTATGTATGATTCCATTTTTTCTGTTAACTTTGGAATTTGGTTCTTCTTCTTGTTCCTTCAGCATCGAGGTAGTTGCTTTACATTTTTTTTTGTGTGTGTTTTTTTAATTTTGGAAATGCACGCATTAACCCTATATTGTTTCCCCATCAAATGGGGCATCACCCCATAAGTTTTTTGATATTGCTTTGTTCATGGCTCTTTCTGCTTTTCCTTTGGATTTTCTTTCTTGCATTCATTTCTAGCTCGTGATGTGTTGTGTTTTCCTACTTTTAGTATCTGGCTGTATGTCCAATTTGAAAGTGATATCTTCCTGTTTTCATACCTTCATGATCATAAGTGCACAGGATAGATTTTGACTTCTCTTCCATTAATTACCCCTGGATTTGGATTCCAGCTCATGACCTGTGATATACAAAGTTCAGTCAGCCTTTGAGAAGAACATATCTTATGCTCCTCAGATATGCAATCTTACTCATGTATCCCCATAGCTCAGGAGGTCTAGAGAGCCAATGTGGACGTGGATATCACGTGCTTAACGTGGATATCATAGTCTCCAACAATATTGGATTAAAGTCCCCATGTCCCTTCCTCTCTGTTCATATGCTTCCAACGTTTAGATAAACCCATGTTTTTGGTGTATATGTTAGCAATTCTTCCAGGTTTCTGGTGTTTGGATGCTCCATCAAGACAAAACACCTTTTGCTAATCTTTTGTCTCTCGGAGGCATACAATCGCTCCATTTGACGTAGACACAATCACTTTGGCTCTCTTCCCCTTGGCAATAGTGTAACCTACGTCTTCCCAATATCTTCGCTTTCAAGGCATATGTATCTTTATATTCGAAGGATATTTCCTATTGTCAACAGAAGGTCGAGCTTTTTAATATTTTTTGCTTGCTTATGGATCTTTTTTGCCTTTTTATTATTATTATTATTATTTCTTTGGTGATTTCAAGCACTCTTATGAAGTGTTTGTGATATACAGGGAGTATCCAGGCTGCTGTCGGGAGACTTTAATCCTGACTACTGAATGAATTATTGATAGGTAAGTAGTTCACATTCTCATTTCGATTGGCTTCTGACTTGGATTCTCTTTGCATTTCCCCTTCATGGTATTTTCTTTGGGGTTGCTTCCTTAGTGTGATTCTGACTTCCTCTCCCTCTTTTGCGTGTCTTATCAGTGAGTGTGTCCAGGTGTGTGTGCATAAGCCGGTGGTTATGTGTGTGTGTGGTCTGTGTGTGTTTCACATAACACTTATAATTAAATTTCAAGAGATAAGAATTCGGTCTCTTAAGGACAGCAACTGAATTGGAGATGCCTTGAAAAATCACATTCCATTCATTTCGGAACATCTTCTGCAAGGGACGTCATCTATTTTTCCTCTTCGAAAAACACGTATTCTCACAAAACTGCCTTCAAACAAACACCAAATTTTTGTGCCTCATAAGAGTAGATTTTTTGTCCCTATACCACTTGCATTTTCATATGTTTCTTGACTGTTTGAAGGCAGTAAAATCTTCTGGTTTTTGTCCTTCTGAGACAAATAGTCTGTTTTCTTTCTGAGAATGATAGATGTGATGAAGCCCAATTGTCTCCGCAACGCTGCCACATGAGACACGTGGAAGAATTCATTCTGACTTATGTTAGTAAGAATTTGCTGTGACATGGAGGACAGTGAGATGGTAGCAGTGTCTAATAACCTCGTGTTTGTCTTCAGCCATGAAAGCAACAGAAAGAAGACAACATAAACTGCAATGGGGTGGATATTGACCTGAAGCCTATAAAGTAATCTACAGCGAAGAGAATGGAAGTCACAGAGATTAAGGGAGAAGGTTGGAGACATGGATCAGTAGATATTTGTGTTGTTCATGCATCAGAGGGCAGAGATACCATTCAAAGGACAAAGGCACAGGAAAGCAGGGCTCACTGTAAACCCACAAGGAACCTGTATCCCAGTGCCATGGGCTGTTATGGGCATAGGATCTGAAGGGCACAAGTTCTTGAAACACAAGTCGTGAGGGCTAGATTTTTCAAATCAGCAGGCTTGGCAGACATCGGCTCGAAAGAACACCACGTTTTTCCTGCATAGGACACCAACAAGCAACCAGGGGCAGACAGACTGGAGACAATGATCTGAGACAATATCAGGAGAAGCAGTGAGAAGATGGTGGGACCTGGCAGGGCATCCATGAGAGGCAGTGTTCGTAGAAATGTCTCAATGGGGGCATAAGAAATTTTGGGCTCTCTCACCAGCAGCATCAAGACAGAGCTATTGGCCAAGGACAGTCAGAACATTTGCTGCCAAGCCTGCCAACACGAAATCCCAACCATGGAACACTTGGAGGACTGCCTTCCTCAGTCCAAGATGCTTAGTCAACAGAGAACAGACTCTCCCATTGGGCACGAAAAGAAAGCCTTGACCACATGCTCACTTCTGAACACAGCATTCTGCAGGCCTGCATTCTTTTGAGTTGATGGAATGTCTCCTTTAACAGGCACACCAGAACCCAACTAGGTAAACCTCAGCATATTCAGCCTGGACCAAAAACACATCAAACATCAGGAAAGGAGGGCCTTAGAAGTTGACTGGTCTCAAGGAAGGGTCAGACGTACACAACAGCAGATGGCATGCATGCCATACACATACACACACACACACACACACACACACACACAAACACACACACACAAACACACACATACACACCAAAATTTCGTAAGGGTCAGCCCTTGGTCACTCTGGGATCTCACATTTATAACGAAATTAACCTCAGGATAGACGACAGAATGAGATATTCAAGTACAGAGAGGAATACAGAGACCTAGATCCAAGGCAAATATGGAAGAATCAATTGATGCCAAGGTAAAAGAGAAGAAATTATCCATGCTAGGTAATCGGAGTGAAATCTCTACATATAAAAAGACTAAGGTTTTGAAAGCAGCGGCCTGGATACTCCCTGTATATCACAAAACATAGAAGATATCAGAGAGTCTAGACCACAGAGATAAAACTGAAAATATAAAAGAACATAAGAGCTACTGAAGAGAAGATTGGTAGGAGTCTGGATGCAATGTCCGGGAACATGGCAGAAGTAGAGGATCCAATTAGTGACCGGGAAGAACAAGCCTAGAAAATAAGGAAACAAATTCTTGAGAGTAGGCAAAATGATGGTACATGGCAATGAGTTTAGGGTATCATCAACTCCAAGGAATTGAAGAGGTGCCTCTTGTAGGAGAAGTAAGAGTGAGAGAAAGAAAAGAGGGCTGAACATGGATTTGTGAAATTGGGGCGAAAATGACCCTCATCTGGGAGCAGGAACAAGAGTCCAGAATCAGAGGCACAGGTGATTCTCATCAACTTATACAGAAGCAAAGCGCCAAAAGACATTGTGTAATTCCCTCCGGAAAATCTAGGCATTGAGGGATTTTCTTAGGGCAAATAGGCAATGGAGAATAGTTTGTCTATAGCCCAGTCACTGACTTCAAGAGGAAACGCTATACCAGCTCTCAAAGCAAGCCGGATAGCTCAAGCAACACCAGCCCAGACAAAACCTTATCCCCTGTATTTATGAACAATGACAGAGCAGTGGTTCTTGTCTAGAAACAGGAGGTATTCGGAAGTCAATGGTTGGGTCCCGGGTTGTGTCCATCAGTTCAGAGGCGAATTTCAGATCAACTCATGATTCCAGGGTCTTGGCATTGACTCTGTTCTCAGGTTCTCTGCTCAGGGGCAAGTAAGCTTCTCCCTCTCCAGCTTCACCCCCTCACTGTGATCTCCCTGCCTCTCTGTCCAATACGTGCATGCACATATATTGACAAGAAAACCAGGCACAATAATTGACTGGGGCCAGAGGATGTTTTATTGAATTTGGACCTAGGTTCCTATGGATGGTAGCCAGGTACAGAGAACCTCTCACCATCCAAAAATGGCCGACCTGCTCTTGGAGTTCCCTTGTTCAATCTCCTGTTCTTTTTATTCCTGGATCTCCTCACCAACCTCCAGCATCTGCTGTCTGTTGCGCTGTACTGACCCATTTTTGACACATTGTACATCCTCTCCTGGCTATATTAGAACATGCCCATCTTCTGCAAGAGACACTGTTTGCTTATATCATGGAACCATTTGGGGGATGGTCATGAGAGGGTGAAGGCAGGCTTGTGCTACCACATCTCCATGCAGTTCCACAGAGGGTAGCTGCTCCACCCTGAGGGAGTGATCAAGGTTCTTCCACATTCAAATCCTCTTCAATGAGTCCTTTTATTCATATACGTTGTCTTCCTGAAACGGGTATGGATGTCTTTCAGAGGGCTCATTTGGGATATGGATCTCTTCCAACATGTTCTCCTTTTGCTCCTGTGGACTCCACATACATGAGTCCATTCTGGATCTTAGGGTGTAGAGTCTGCCTTGGATGCATTGTCATTTTGGAAGTTTGAGAGGTCTGTTGGCACCGTATCTGGAGACGCTCGAGATACTTGAGTACTCCCTGTTGAACTCCAGACATGTCTCTGACAAGGTTGCGGGAGTTCACTTTGAGCTTTCCAGGGTGGCCCTCTTCCTGTTCAGAAGCTCCATGATTCGGTGGAAGGGCCTACCCTTAGAAAGGCCAGTATTTCCTCCCCTGAGGCTTTGCTTGCAGTCTGATTGATTCTTGGCCTATCCTGGTTAAGATGAATGAGGGATTCTTGCCTTTCTCCCAAGTCCAGAGGGCTGGTGCTGAGAGTCACGACCAAACACTGCGAATTCGTCCATGGAGAAGGTAAAACCGACTCGCTTCGTAAACTGCCTGGGTGAGAGACCCTGGCAGCTCCAGTGGTTTGGGACGGCTTGGGGTCCCCTGGCCCACCCAAGACTACTCTAGTTAAGTGTTTTGATGCTGTGTGGGTTAATGAGGAGTTGTTGAAATGACATCAAAGCTTTGTGACATCACAGATGCTGGCTTCACTGAAACAGCTGTCCCTCTTCCATGAACTTGGTGTCCTATGGCTTTAGGTAGGAAGCCCTGGGAGGATAGAACAAGAGCCCTCTGAGATTGAGCAAGAACCCAGGTGGCCTTGTGTGTTAATGTCCCTCTTCCACTTTCCAGACAAAGAGGAAAGGATATGACGTTCAGTATACCTTCCTTAAGCCAACATTTCCCCAGAGATGGCAAGGTGTCCTATTTACACTACAATTTCTAGAGATCAAGACACAGTGAGGCCTCATGAATATCAAGAGCTCTCTGTGGGGTTTGTCATCCTGTGGGTGAGATCGACCTTTTTCAGTATCTTTTGCCTATGGGTCAGTGTTGACTAAGGGACAAAAGCCCCTTTTCAATGAAAAAGGTGAGGGCATCGATATATGGTGCTGTCTGTGCCCTCATCTTCTAGTATTCTGAAACACGCAGCTAAGGGAATAGGGCCTGTCTACCTGGCTTTCCCTTAAACCCCTTTGCAAAGTCTTTGAGGTGAGTGACAATCTGCATTAGAGCTATCTCTAAGTAAGAGGCCTGGACCGCACACATGGTTATCATTAGTTAACTATACTTGTTGTGGTAACGGTTTACCAAGTCTCTTTAGTTAGAAGGAAAGGGACGGCATATATTGATGGCTTGCAAGGGCCACTCGAGCAGACCTTTGGAGTGAGCTGCAATGCTCTTGCAGGACTAGTGGATAAGGAAGGTTTGGCCCATTTTGGCAGCACAGTATTACTCAGCCATGGACGAAAATGAACCCCTGGACCTTGCCTTTACATGAATGTCCCATGCTAGGCTGATGTGAAATCGAAAAGGCAAGCAGACAAAGGGAAATATCATATAGCTTCCCACAATATATGCCTCCAGAGGAATACCTTTGCCCTTAGTAAAGGGATGGAAAACTGAAGGGGAAGATGTCAGAAAAGGAGACCCAACCGTAGTGACTCAGGACCATGAAAACCAAGCTGAGGGTTACAGAAAAGAGACACATGCAGGGAATGAGGGAACTGCTAATGGGTGTTCAGGAGTTATGGCATATATTAGGAGGAGCACTAGGTCGTAATGCAACTAAAGTATCCGTGTATACTCTGTCAAAAACGGATGATAGATGATAGGCAGGATTTCTCTACAGAAGAGCAACAACAACAACAACAATTCAGAGGAAAATAATCTGGCCCTTTCAAAACCAAAAGATGGCACAAGGAGAAAAGAAAAGAATTATTTTTTATTTATCTTTCCTTATTGAAATGGCACAGGATTTGTTTTCTTAAAATGTCCTTAACTGAATTGGGTCTTTATCCTTGTAAATTAGAGTCTACCCGCCTCTTCCATCTCTGGAATCAATGAGAAGACAGGACAATGCCTTTGCTATATACTAGAAGAGTGGCCCAGGAAAATGACTTGAACATCGCCTTCTGTGTGTTGGCAGGTGTTGCATTACTGCTTCAAATGCCTCAGTCACCACTATAGAGCTGAGTATTTGTAGGTTTCCTGACATAATCTTGGGAGTTTCTATGTTTCTGGGAATTTATCCTTTTCTCTCTGATCTGGGATTGCTAGCATAAATGTGTGGATGTGCCTCTTAGGTTATTTTATTTTCCCTGCTACTAGTTGTCATGTGGTTTCCTACTTGCAGCTGTCTGCTTGTCTCCCTGTTTTATCCCAGTAATGTCTTCTGCGGTTTTTTCGTTTTCAAAACTGAAGTGTGAGATTTCCTGATTTTTTTCCTATTGGTTTGTTTGTATTTCCTTAATTTTGATAATCACATGAATGATTTCAATTTTTCTGTTAATTTTGGAGTTCGATTTTCTTCATCTTGTTCCTTCAGTCATCCAGTTAGGTGAATTTCTTTATCGGTGTTTTTAAATTTTGGAAATGCATGCATTTAACCCTATATGGTTTCCCCATAAAATGTTTTGGCATCATCCCTTAAGTTTCTTGACATTTCTTTGTTCATGGCTCTTTCTGCTTTTCCTTTGGATTATCTTTCTTGCATTCATTGCTAGTTCGTGAGTGTGATGTGTTTTCCAACTTTTAGTGTCTGGCTGTATTTCCAATGTGAAAGTGATATCTTCCTGTTTTCATACCTTCGTGATCATAAGTGCCCAGAATAGATTTTGACTTCTCTTCCATGAATTACGACTGGATTTGGACTCGAGCTCATGACCTGCGATAGATAAAGTTAGGTCTGCCACTGGGAAGAACATATCTTATGGTCCTCAGAAACGCAATCTTACTCATGGATGCCCAAAGTTCAGGTGGTCTCGAGAGCCCATGTGGACGTCTGTTATTCCTTAGCACCTTCCTATTCGGAGGATCTGTCCTGTGCTTAACGTGGTTATCATAGTTCTCAACAGTATTGGATTAAAGTCGCCATTTCCCTCATTCTCTGTTCATAGGCTTCCAACATTTAGATACACCCTTGTTCGTGGTGTATATGTTGGCAATTCTTCTAGGTTTCTGTTGTTTTGATGCTCCATCAAGACAAAACACCTTCCCCTTAGCTTTTGTCTCTCAAAGGCATAAAATCACTCTCGCCTACTTAGGCACAAACACTTTGGCTCTCTTCTCCTTGGCAAGAGCATAACATACGTCTTCCCAATTTCTTCACTTGAAAGCTATGAGTATCTTTATAGTCGAAGGAAATCTCCTACAGTCAACAGAAGGTCGAGCTTGTTTAATATTTGTTTTTTTTCTTATGGATCTTCTCTAGCTTTGTTTGTTTTTGAATTTCAGCCACTCCTACAAAGTGTTTGTATTGACAGAAGACTTTGATCCTGAATGCTGACTGAATTATTGATACGTAGTACCTCACTTTCTCATTTCAGTTGGCTTCTCACTTGGATTCTATTTGCCTTTCTTCTGTATGGTATTTTCTTTGGATTTGCTTCATTAGGACGATTCCTCCCTTCCTCCCCACCTTTTGCATGTCTTATACTTTTGTGTGTTCGTTTGTGTGCATATGCATGTGTTAATGTGTGTGTGGTCTGTGTGTGTTTCACATAACACTTATTATTAAAATACGAGAGATAGGAATTTGGTCTCTTATGGGTAGCAATTCAATTTGACATGCCTTGAAAACTCACATTCCATCAGTTTCAGGAAAATCTCCTGCAAGGAATTACATCTCTTGTCCTCTTCGAGAAACACATGTTCTCACAAACTGCCTTCAAACAAACCACCATTTTAGTTCTGCATAAGGGTCGTACTGTTTGTCCCAATACCCTTGCTTATTCATATGTTTCTTGACTGTCATGAGGGAGTGAAATCGTCTCTTTGTTGTCTTTCTGAGAATGATAAATTGATGAAGCCCATTGCTCTCCCCAACACTGCCATATGAGACAAGTGGAAAAATTCATTCTTGCTTTTGTCTCAGTACGAATTTGCGGTGACATGGATGAAAGTGTGATGGTAGTAGTTTCTAATAACTTCATGGTTGTCTTTAGCCATGAAGGCAACAGGAAGATGACCACAACAACTGCAGTGGGGTGGAAATTGACCTGTAGCCTACAAGGTAAACTCCACAGTGAAAGAGAAAGGAAGTCATAGAGATGATGGAAGAAGGTTGGAGAAATTGGCTCAGGGGATATTTGGTTGTTTCGTGGATTAGAGGGCTGTGAGGCCATACAGAGGACAAAGGCACAGGAGGCAGGGCACACTGTGAACCCACAAGGGACATGTTTCCCAGTGCTGTTGCCTATGAACTTAGAGGGTCTGAAGGGTACGTGTTCTTGACAACACAAGTTATGATGGCTAGTGTTTTCAGATTAGCAGGCTTGGCAGACATCGAATCTAAAGAACACGTCTTTTTCCTGCATAGGACACCAACCAGAAACCAGGTGCAGACAGCCTGGAGACAATAATCAGACACAATACCGGGAGATGGAGTGGGAAGATTAGATGAGTCCTGGGAGTGCATCCGTGAAGGCAGTGTTCGTGGAGGTGTCTCATGTGGACATCATAAATTTTGTGCTCTCGCACCAGCAGCATCAAGACAGAGCTACTGGCCAAGACAGGTAGGTGAGGACATTGTCTGCCTACCCTGGAAAATGAAATCCCAACCGTGGAAGACTTGGAGGACTGAATTCCTCAGTCCAAGATGCTTAGTCCAAGGAGTACAGGCTCTCCCACAGGTGACGAGAAGAAAGCATTGACCACATGTTCTTCTATATACACAGAATTCTTCAGGCCTGCATTCTGTTGAGGTGATAATTCCAGGGTCTTGGCATTGACTCTTGTCTCAGGTTCTCTGCTCAGGGGCAAGTAAGCATTTCCCTCTCTAGCCCCAACCCCTGATTGGGATCTTTCTGCCTCTCTGTCCAATGTGCCTGTGCATCGTTGGGCAAGATAACAAAGACAAAAACAGTGCACAATAATTGACTGGGGACTATTGAATTTGGAACAAAGTTCCTATTGAGGGCAGCCAGGTACAGAGAATATCCTACCTCCTAAAAAGCCCGACCTTCGCTCAGAGCTCCCTCGTTCATTCTCTTGTTCTTTGTCTTCCTGGATCTCCTCACCAACCTGCAGCATCCACTGCCTGTCGCACTGTACTGAACCCTTGTTGACACATTGTGCATCCTTTAGGGGCTCCATTGGAACATGCCTATCTTACAAAAGAGGCACTGTTTTCTTATTGCATGAAACCATTTGGAGGATGGAAATGAGAGGGTGAAGATAGGCTTGTGCTGCCACATCTCCATGCAGTTCCACAGAGGGTAGCTGCTCCACCCTCAGGGAGTGATCGAGGTTCTCCCACATTTAAATCCTCTTCAATTGTCCTATAGACATACAAGTTGTCTTCCAGAAATGGGCAAGAAAGAGTTTCAGATGGCTTCACTTCAGCTCTGGGTGCATTCAAACATACTCTCCGTTGGCTCCTGTGGACTCCAAGTACATGAGTCCATCCTGGACCTAAGGTTCTAGGGTGTAGAGACTGCCTTGGATGCATGGTAATTTTGAAGATTGGGAGGCCTTGTTGGCACCATTTCTGGAGACGCTCGAGGTACTCGTGTGCTCGCTGTGGAAGACTCCAGACATGTCTTTGGCATGGGTGCGTGGGTTAACTTTGAGGTTTTTTGTGTGTCCCTTTTCCTGTTCAGGAGCTCCGAGATTTGGTGGGAGGGCCTCATCCTTGCACATGGCTAGGATTTCCTCCTTTGTGACTATGCTTCCGGTCTGATTGTTTCTTGGTCTGTTCTGGCTAAGATGAAATGGGGGATGTTTGCCTTTCTCCAGAGACTGTAGAACTGGTGCTGACACTCACAAACGAACACTACGAATTGGGCCATGGAATAGGTGACACCAACTCGGTTCTCAACCTGCCTTGGTGAGATACCCAGGTGGCTCCAGAAGTTTGGGACAGCTTGGGGTTTTCTTTTACCACCCGTGACTACTCCAGCCAGTGTAGTGATTAGGCGTGGGTTGAGGAAGAGTGGTTGCTATGACCTCAAAGCTTTGTGAAATCAAAGATCCTGGCTTCACTGAAGCAGCTGTCCCTTTCCCATGACCTTGGTGTCTTATGGCTTTAGGTAGGAAGCCCCAAGAAAGTCAAAACAAAAGCCCTCTGAACCTGATCAAGAAATCAGGTTGTCCTAAGGGGTTATGTCCCACTTCCCCTTTCTAGAGAAAAAGAGGAAAGAAAATGACATTTAGTATACCTTCCTTTAGGGCAACATATCCCCGGAGACGGCAAGGTGTCCTATTTCCTACAATTTCTAGAGATATAAAGAAACAGTGAGGTCTCGCGGGTATGAGCAGCTCTCTGTGGGTTTTGTCATCCTGTGGGTGATAGCGTCCTTTGTCAGCGTCTTTTTCTTTGTTCAGTGATGACTAAGGGACGGAAAGTCACTTTTCGAGGAAAAAAATTAGGGCATCGATATATGGTGCCGTCTGTGGCCTCGTCTCCTAGTGTTCTGAAACACGCGGCTAAGGGATTCGCCCTCTCTCTACCTGGCTTTCACTTAAAAACCTTTGCAAAGTCTTCGAGGAGAGTGATATTCTGCATCAGAGCTAACACTTAAGGAAGAGGCCTGGACCGCACCCGTTGTCATCATTACTTAACTGTACTTGTTGTGGTAACGGGTATAGACATGTTGACCAAGTCTCTTTAGTCAAAAGGAATGGGACGGCCTATACCGACGACTTGCAAGGCCCATTCGAGCAGACCTTTCGAGTGAGCCACATGCCCTGGCAAGGTCTAGTGGATCAGGAAGTTTGGGTACATTTCGGCACCACAGTATTCCTAAGCTGTCGAAGAGAATGAACCCCTGGATCATGCCTTGACATGAATGTCCCATGCCTGGCTGATAGGAAATTGAAAAGGCAAGCAGACAAAGGGAAATATATGGCTACCCAGAATATGTGCCTCTGGAGGAATACCTTGGCCCTTAGTAAAGGAAGGGAAAACTGAAGGGGAAGAAGTCAGCAATGGAGACCCACCAGAAGTGACTCAGGAATTTGCGAACCAAGCTGAGGGTTACAGAAATGAGAACTGCTTAATAGTGTTCAGGAGTTGTGGCATATATTAGGAGGAGCACTAGGACGTACATGCAACTAAAGCATCCATGAATACTCTGTCAAAAATGGATGATGGATGATAGGCAGGCATTCTCAACAGAACAGCAACAACAACAACATAAATTCAGAGGAAAACAATCTGGCCCTCTCAAAACCAAAGGTATTCACTGGGCGAAAAGGAAAGAATGATATTTTTTATTATCTTTCCTTATTGAAATGACATGGGATTGGTTTCCTAAAATGTCCTTCTCTGAATTGGGTTTTTATCCTTGTAAATTAGAGTCTACCCGCCTCTTCCATCTCTGGAATCCTTGAGAGGACATGACAATGCCTTCGCTCAATACCTAGAAGAGTGACCCACGAGAATGCCTTGGACCTGGCCTTCTGTGTGTTGGCAGGTGTTAGATTACTGCTTCAAATGCTTCAGTCAATACTAGAGAGCTGAGATTTTGTAGGTTTCATGACCTAATCTTGGGAGTTTCTATGTGTCTGGGAATTTATCCTTTTCTCTCAGTTCTTGGATTTGCTAGCATAAATGTGTGGATGTGCCTCTTAGGTTATTCTTTTTTTCTTTGACATGTTGTCATGTGTTTCCATACTGTCAGTTGTGTGCTTCTCTCCCTGTTTTTTTTCCAGTAATGTCTTCTGTGGTTTGTTCGTGTTTTCAAAACTGAATTGTGAAATCTCCTGATTTTTTTCCTATTTTTTTTTTGTATTTCCTTAATTTGATAATCACATGTATGATTTCTATTTTTCTGGTAACTCTGGTGTTCGGTTTTTCTTCATTCGGTTCCTTCAATCGTCCATTTAGGTGACTCGCCTTATTGGTGTTTTTAAATTTTGGAAATGCATGCATTTAACCCTATATGGTTTCCCCATAAAATGTTTTGGCATCATACCATAAGTTTCTTGACATTCCTTTGTTCATGGCTCTTTCTGCTTTTCCTTTGGATTTTCTTTCTTGCATTCATTGCTAGTTCGTGAGTGTGTTTTGTTTTCCAAACTTTACAGTATGGCTATATTTCCAATTTGAAACTGTTATTACCATTTTCATACCTTTGTGAATATAAGTGCCCAGGATAGGTTTTGATTTCTCTTCCATGAATTACGACTGGATTTGGACTCAAGCTCATGACCTGCAATAGAAAAAGATAGGTCTGCCACTGGGAAGAACTTATCTTGTCGTCCTCAGAGACACAATATTTCTCATGGATCCCCAAAGCTCAGGTGGTGTCGAGAGCCCATGTGGACGTCCTTAGCACCTTCCCATCCTGATGATCTGTCCTGTTCTTAACGTGGATATCATAGTTAACAACAGTATTGGATTATAGTCGCCATCTCCCTTCCTATGTGTTCATGGGCTTACAACACCCTTGTTCGTGGTGTATATGTTGGCAATTCTTCCAGGTTTTGTTGTTTTGATGCTCCATCAAGACAAAACAACTTCCGATAATCTTTTGTCTCTCGAAGGCATAAAATCATTCTCACTGATTCAGGCACAAACACTTTGGCCGTGTTCTCATGACAAGACCATATCCTGGGTCTTCCCAATTTCTTTTCCTGAAAGCTTTGCATATCTTTCTGATCGAAGGAAATCTCCTATGGGCAACAGAAGGTCGATCTTGTTTAATATTTGTTGTTTTCTTATGGATCTTTTCTACCATTTTTTTTTTAATTTCAAACACTGCTACAAACTGTTGTATTGAGGGGAGACTTTAATCCTGAATACTGAAGGAATTATTGATAGGTAATAATTCACTTTCTCATGTCGGTTGGCTTATCATTGGATTCTCTTTGCCTTTCCCCTTAATTGTATTTTCTTTGGGATTGCTTCATTGGTACGATTCGTCTCTTCCTCCCCATCTATGGCATGTCTTATCCTTCTGTGTGTTCATGTGTGTGTGCATGTGAATGTGTTAATGTGTGTGTGGTCTGTGGGTGTTTCACATAACACTTATGATTAAATTTCGAGTGATAGGAATTCAGTCTCTTATGAGTAGCAATTAAAATTGACATACCTTGAAAACTCACTTTCCATCAGTTTCAGGAAAATCTTCTGCAAGGAATGTCATCTCTTGTCCTCTTCGAGAAACAGGTGTTCTCACAATACTACCTTCAAACAAACACTACCATTTGAGTTCCTCATTAGAGTCGTACTGTCTGTCCCAATACCCTTACTTTTTCATAGGTTTCTTGATTGTCATGAGGGAGTGAAATCGTCTGTTGTCTTTCTGAGGATGATACATGTGACAAAGCCCAATGTTCTCCACAACACTGCCAAATGAGACAAGTGGAAGAATTCATTCTTGCTTATGTCTCAGTACGAATTTGCAGTGACTTGGAGGAGAGTGAGATGGTAGTAGTGTCTCGTGCTTGTCTTCAGCCATGAAGGCAACAGGAAGATGACCACAACTGCAATGGGGTTGAATTTTACCTGAAGCCTACAAGGTAAACTCCACAGTGAAAGAGAACAAAAGTTGCAGAGATGATGGGAGAAGGTTGGAGACATAGCTCAAGGGTGATTTGTTTGGTTTGTGGGTCAGAGAGCCGTGAGCCCATGCAGAAAGTAAAGGCACAGGAGAGCAGGGAACATTGAGAACCCACAAGGACCTGTCTCCCAGTGCCCTTGGCTGTGACACGCAGAGGCTCTGAAGGGCACGAGTTCCTGACAACACAAGTCTTGAGGGCTGGAGTTTTCAGCTCAGCAGGCTTGGCAGACAACGACTCGAAAGAACACCGTCCTTTTCCCTCATAGGTCACCAACAAGCAAGCAGGTGCAGGAGCCTGGATACAATGATCAGAGACAATATCAGGTGATGCAGTGGGAAGATGGTGAGTCCTGGGAGTGCATCCGTGAAAGGCAGTGTTTGTCGAGATGTCTCAATGGGGACATAAAAATTTTGGGTTCTCACACTAGCAGCATCAAGACAGAGCTACTGGCCAAGAGAGGTAGTTGATGACATTGGATGCCTACCCTGCCAACACGAAATCCCAACCATGGAACACTTGGAGGACTGATTCCTCAGTCCATGATACTTTGTCTAGGAGAAAAGACTCTCCCATAGGGGATGAGAAGAAAGCATTGAGCACATGTTCTCTCTGAACACAGCATTCTGCAGCCCTGCGTTCTGTTGAGTTGATGATTCCATGGTCTTGGCATAGACTCCTGTTTCAGGTTCTCTGATCAGATCAGGGGCAAGTAAGATTCTCCTTCTCCAGCTCCACCCTGTGATTGGGATCTCTCTGCCTCTTTGTCCAATACGTGCATGAGCATCATTGGACAAGATAACAAAGACAAAACCAGTGCACAATAATTGAATGGGGCCAGAGGATGTTTTCTTGAATTTGGACCTAGGTTCCTATGGAGGGCAACCAGGTACAGAGATCCTCCGACCATCCTAAAATGCCCGACCTTCGCTCGGATTTCCCTTGTTCATTCTCCTATTCTATGTTCCTGGATCTCCTAAATAGCCTGCAGCATGCAGCATCCATTGTCGCGCTGTACTGACCCCTTGTTGACACAGTGTGCATCCTCTTGGGCTCCATTGGAACATGCCCATCTTCCGCAAGAAGCACTATTTGCTTATAGCATGAAACCATGTGGGAATTGTCATGAGAGGGTGAAGGCAGGCTTGTGCTACAACATCTCCATGCAGTACCACAGAGGGTAGCTGCTCCACCTTGAGGGAGTGCTCCAGGTTCTTCACATTTGAAACCTCTTCAATTCTCCTTTTGGACATACAGGTTGTCTTCCTGAAACGGGCACAGAAGTCTTTCAGATGGCTTCACTTGGGCTATGGGTCTCTTCCAACAGGCTCTCCGTTGGCTCCTGTGGACTCCAAGAACATGAGTCTATCCTGGACCTAAGGTTCTGGGGTGTAGAGTCTGCCTTTGATGCATGGTCATTTTGGAGATCGGGAGTCCTTGTTGCCACCATTTCTGGAGACGCTCGAGGTACTCGTGTCCTCACTGTGGAAGAGTCCAGACATGTCTTGGCACGCTTGCGGGGGTTCAATTTGAGCTTCCCTTGGGTGGCCCTTTTTTCTGTTCAGATGCTCCGTGATTTGGTGGGAGGGCCTCACCCTTGTGCAGGGATTGGATATCCTCCCCTGAGCCTATGCTTTTGGTCTGATTGTTCCTTGGCCTATAGTGGCTAAGATGGAATGAGGGATTCGTGTCTTTCTTCGAATTCCAGAGGGCTGGTGCTGACACTCACGACCAAACTCTACGAATTGGGCCTTGGAGAAGGTGACACCGACTCCCTTCGCAAAATGCCTTGGTGAGAGACCCAGGCAGCTCCAGCAGTTTGGGATACCTTGGGGTCTTCTTGGCCCACCCATGATTACTCCAGCCAAGTGTAGTGATCAGGCATGGGTTGATGAGTAGTGGTTGCTATGACCTCAAAGCTTTGTGACATCACAGATGCTGGCTTCACTGATGCAGCTGTCCTTTTATGATAATATTAGTGTCCTATGGCTCTAGTTAGTAAGCACTGGGAAGGACAGAACAAGAGCCCTCTGAGCCTGGTCAAGAACTCAGCTTGTCTTGTGGGTGTATGTCCCACTTCCCCTTTCTAGACACAAAGAAGAAAGAAAATGACATTTAGTATACCTGCCTTTAGGCCAACATATCCCAGAGACAGTAGGGTCACTTATTTCCACTACAATTACTAGAGATCTCAAGAAATAGTGAGGCCTCGTGAGAATGAGCAGCTCACCATGGGGATTGTCATCCTGTGGGTGAAAGCGTTCTCTGTCAGCGTCTTTGCCTATTGGTCAGTGTTGACTAAGGGACGGAACATCCCTTTTCGAAGAGAAAGGTGAGGGCATCGATATATGGTGCTGCCTTTGGCCTCGTCTCCTAGTGTCTGAAACACACAGCTAAGGGTTTAGGCCTCTGTCTACCTGGCTTTTCCTGAAACACATTTGCAATGTCTTCGAGGAGAGTGACATTCTGCATCAGAGCTAACTCTTCAGGAAGAGGCCTGGACCGCTACCGTCATCATCATTAGTTAACTGTACTTGTTGTGGTAACGGGTATAGACATTTTGACCAAGTCTCTTTAGTCAGAAGGAAAGGGACGGCCTATACCGAAGGCTTTAAGGCCCATTCAAACAGACCTTTGGAGTGAGCCGCAATGCCCTTGCAAGAAATAGTGGATCAGGAAGTTTGTGTCCATTTAGGCACCACAGTATAACCCAACCATCTAAGTGAATGAACCCTTGGACCTTGCAATGACATGAAGGCCCCATGCCTGGCTGATGGGAAATGGAAAAGGCAAGCAGAGAAAGGGAAATATCATATGGCTTCCCAATATGTGATTTCCAATTTGAAAGTGATATCTTCCTTTTTACATACCTCCGTGATCATAAGAGCACAGGATAGTTTTTGACTTCTCTTCCATGAATTACCACTGGATTTGGATTCGAGCTCATGACCTGGGATAGACAAGGTTAGGTGTGTCGTGGGAAGAACATATCTTATTGTCCTCATAGACGTAATCTTACTAATTGATCCTCAAAGTTCAGTTGTCTTGAGAGCGCATGTGGATGTCATTTGTTCCTTATCTCCTTCCCATCCAGATGTTCTGTCCTGTGTTTATCGTGGATATCATATTTCCCAACAGTATTGGATGCAAGTCACGATCTCTCTTCCTGTCTGTTCATAGGCTTCCAACGTTTAGATACACCCTTGTTCATGGTGTATATGTTGGCAATTCTTCCAGGTTTCTGTTATTTTGAAGCTCCATCAAGACAAAACCCCTCTGGTAATCTTTTCTCTCTCGAAGGCATAAAATGACTCTCGCTGACTTAGGTACAAACACTTTGGCTCTCTTCTCCTTGGCAAGAGAATAACCTACATCTTCCCAATTTCTTCACTTGCAAGCTATGAGTATCTTTATAGTCGAAGAAAATCTCCTATGGGCAACAGAAGGTCGAGCTTTTTTAATATATGTGTTTTCTTGTGGATGTTTTCTACCTTTTTGTTTTGTTTTGTTTTGGAATTTCAACCACTCCTACCAACTGTTTGTATTGACAGTAGACTTTAGTCCTGAATACCGAATGAATTATTGATAGGTAATAGTTCACTTTCTCATTTCAGTTGGCTTCTCACTTGGATTCTATTATCCTTTTCCCTTTATGGTATTTTCTTTGCGGTTGATTCATTAGTACGATTCCTTACTTCCTCCCCCTCCTTTGCATGTCTTTTGTTTTTGTGTGTTCTTGTGTGTGCATGTGCATGTTTTAATGTGTGTTGGTCTGTGTATGTTTCACATAACAGTTATTATTAAAATATTGGAGGTAGGAATCCGGTCTCTTATGGGTAGCAATTCAATTTGACATGCTTTGAAAACTCACATTCCATCCATTTCAGGAAAATCTTCTGCGAGGAATGTCATCTCTTGTCCTCTTTGAGGAACACGTATTGTCATAAAACTGCCTTCAAACAGACACCAGCATTTGAGTTCCTCATTAGAGTCGTACTGTTTGTCCCAATACCCTTGCTTTTTCATATGTTTCTTGACTGTCATGAGGTAGTGAAATCTTCTGTTTGTTGTCTTTCTGAGAATGAAAGATGTGACGAAGCACAATGCTCTCCGCAACACTGCCATATGAGACAAGTGGAAGAATTCATTCTTGCTTATGTCTCAGTACGAATTTGCGGTGACATGGAGGATAGTGAAATGGGAGTAGTGTCTAATAACTTTATGCTTGTATTCTGCCATGAAGGCAACAGGAAGATGACAACAACTGCAATGGGGTGGAAATTGACCTGAAGCCTACAAGGTAAACTCCACAGCAAGAGAATGGAAGTCACAGAGATGATGGGAGATTTGGAGACATGGCTCAGGTCAGGGGAGATTTGGTTGGTTCGTGGATCAGAGGGCCGTGAGCCCATTCAGAGGACAAAGGCACAGGAGAGCAGGATACACTGGGAACCCACAAGGAACCTGTTTACAATTGCCGTTGGCTGTGACATGCAGAGGGTCTGGAGGGCATGAGTTCTTGACAACACAAGTGTTGAGGGCTGGAGTTCTCAGATCAGTAGGCTTGTGAGACATCGACTAAAAGAACACCGTCTTTTTCCTGCATAGAGAAGGCAGAATGGTGTAACATGAAATTGAGCTTAGTGAATCTACACGGAATTGAAAGAGGTGCCACTTGTAGGAGAAATCAGAGTGAAAGAAAGAAAAGAGCCCTGAACGTAGATAGGAGAAATTGGCACTGAAAACGACCCTCATCTGGGAGCAGAGACAGAGGTCCAGAATCAGGGGCACCGGGGACTACCATCACCGTCCAAAGAAGCAGAGCACCAAAAGACATAGTGACATTCTCTTTAGAAAATCTAGGCATGGAGGTATTCTCTTTACGCAAATAGGCATCGGAGAATAGTTTGATAACAAAGACAAAAACATTGCACAATAATTGACTGGAGCCAAAGGAAGTTTTATTGAATTTGGACCTAGGTTCCTATGGAGGTACAGAGAACCCCCCACCATCCTAAAATGCCCTACATCGCTCGGAGCTCCCTTGTTCATTCTCCTGTTCTTTGCCTTCCTGGATCTCCTCACCAACCTGCAGCATCTGCTGTCGGTCGCGCTGTACTGACCCCTTGTTAACACATTGTGTATCCTCTTAGGGCTCCATTGGAACATGTCCATCTTCCGCAAGAGGCACTGTTTGCTTATCGCATGTAACCATTTGGGGGATGGTCTTGAGAGGGTGAAGGCAGGCTTGTGCTGCCACATCTCCATGCAGTTCCACAGAGGGTAGCTGCTCCACCCTGAGGGAGTGCTCAAGGTTCTTCCACATTCAAATCCTCTTCAGTGCGTCCTTTTGGACATACAAGTTGTCTGCCTGAAACGGGCACCGAAGTCTTTCAGATGCTTCACTTGGGCTATGGGTCTATGGGTCTCTTCCAACATGCTCTCCGTTGGCTCCTGTGGACTCCAAGAACATGAGTCCGTCCTGGACCTAAGGTTCTAGGGTGTAGAGTCTGCCTTGGATGCATGGTCTTTTTGGAAGATTGGGAGGCCTTGTTGGCACCGTTTCTGGAGATGCTGGAGGTACTCTTGGGCTCGCTGTGGATGACTCCAGACATGTCTTTGGCACGCTTGCGGGGGTTCACTTTGAGCTTCCCTTGGGTGGCCCTTTTCCTGTTCAGATGCTCCTTGATTTGGTGGGAGGGCCTCACCCTAGGGCAGGACTCGGATTTCCTCCCTTGAGGCTTTGCTTGAGGACTGTTAGTTTCTTGGCAAGTCGTGCCTAAGATGTAATGAGCGATCCTTGCCTTTTTCCGAGGCCCAGAGGTCTGGTGCTGACACTCACGACCAAACACTACGAATTGGGCCATGGAGAATGTGACACCGACTCGCTTTCCAAACTGCCTTCGTGAGAGACCCAGGCGGCTCCAGCGGTTTGGGACGGCTTGGGGTCCTCTTGGCTCACCCATGACTACTCTAGTCAAGTGTAGTGATCAGGCCTGGGTTGATGAGGAATAGTTGCTATGACCTCAAAGATTTGTGACATCACAGATGCTGGCTGAACTGAAGCAGCTGTCCCTCTCCCATGACCTTGTTTCCTATGGCTTTAAGTAGGAAGCCCTGGGAAGGACAGAAAAAGAGCCCTCTGAACCTGATCAAGAATTCAGGATGTCTTGAGGGTTAATGTCCAACTTCCCCTTTCTGGAGACCTAGAGGAAGGAAAATGACATTCAGTATACCTTCCTTTAGGCCAACATATCCTCGGAGACGGAAAGGTGTACTTTTCCACTACAATTTCTAGATATCTCAAGAAAAGGTGGGGCCTCACGGGTAGGAGAATCTCTCCGTGGGGTTTATCGTCCTGTGGGTGAGAGCGTACCTTGTCAGCATCTCTTACCTATGGGTCAGTGATGACTAAGGTATGGCAAGTCCCTTTCCAAGGAAAAAGGTGAGGGCATCGATATATGGTGCCATCTGTGGCCTTGTCTCCTAGTGTTCCAAAACACATGGCTAAGGGATGAGGCCTCTGTCTACCTGGCTTTCCCTTAAATACCTTTGCAAAAGTATCGAGGAGAGTGACTTTCTGCATCAGAGCTAACTCTCAAGAAGAGGCCTGGACCAAACCCGTTGTCATTATTATTTAACTGTAGTTGTTGTGGTAACGGGTATAGACATGTTGACCAAGACTCTTTAGTCACAAGGAAAGGGAAAGCCTATACTGACGGCTTGCAAGGCCCATTTGAGCAGACCTTTGGAGTGAGCCACAATGCCCTTGCAGGGACTAGTGTATCACGAAGTTTGGGTCCATTTCAGCACCACGGTATTTCCTGTCATTGAAGTGAATGAACCCCTGGACCTTGCCTTGACATGAATGTCCCATGCCCTGCTGATGGGAAATGGAAAAGGCAAGCAGACAAAGGGAAATATAATATGGCTTCCCACAATATGTGCCTCAGGAGGAATACCTTGGCCCTAGAAAAGAAAGGGAATACTGAAGGGCAAGAATTCAGAGAAGGAGCCCCACCAGGAATGACTCAGGACTCTGATAATCAGGCTGAGGGTTACCGAAAAGACAACTGCTTAATGGGTGGTCAGGAGTTGTGGCATATATTAGGAGGAGCACTAGGACGTCCATGCAACTAAAGCATGCATGAATACTCTGTCAAAAACGGATGATGGATGATAGGCAGGCTTTCACAACAGAACAGCAACAACAACAACATAAATTCAGAGGAAAACAATGTGGCCCTCTCAAAACCAAAGGAAGTCACAGGGAGAAAAGGAAAGAATTATATTGTTTATTATCTTTCCTTATTGAAATGACATGGGTAGGTATCCTAAAATGTCCTTCTTTGAAATAGGTCTTTATCCTTGTGAATTAGAGTTTACCCGCCTCTTCCATCTCTGGATTTGATGAGAGGACATGACAATGCCTTCACTTTATACCTAGAAGAGTGGCCCAGGAAATTGACTTGACCTGGCCTTCTGTGTTTTGGCAAAGGTTGGATTACTGCTTCAAATGCTTCCGTCACTACTAGAGAGCTGAGATTTTGTAGGTTTCCTGAACTAATCGTGGAAGTTTCTATGTGTCTGGGAATTTATCCTTTTTTCTCAGTTCTTGGATTTGCTAGCATAAATGTGTGGATATGCCTTTCCGGTTATTCTTTTTTCCTTGCTACCAGTTGTCATGTGCTTTCATACTTGCAGCTGTGTGCTTCTCTCCATGTTTTATCCCAGTAATGGATTCTGCGGTTTGTTCGTGTTGTCAAAACTGAAGTGTGAGATCTCCTGATTTTTTTTTCCTATTGGTTTGTTTGTATTTCCTTAAATTTGATAATCACATGTCTGATTTCAATTTTTCTGTTAACTATGGAGTTCTGTTTTTCTTCATCTTGTTCCTTCAGTCATCCTTGTAGTTTGCTTTCTTTTTCGGTGTTTTAAATTTTGGAAATGCATGCATTTAACCGTATATGGTTTCCCCATAAAATGTTTTGGCATCATCCTGTAAGTTTCTTAGAATCCTTCGTTCATGGCTCTTTCGTTTTTTCCTTTGTATTTTCTTTCTTGCATTCATTGTAGTTCGTGAGTGTGTTGTGTTTTCCACTTTTAGTTTCTGGCTGTATTTCCAATTTGTAAGTGATATCTTCCTGTTTTCATACCTTCGTGATCATAAGTGCCCAGAATAGGTTTTGACATCTCTTCCATGAATTACGACTGGATTTGGACTCGAGCTCATGACCTGCGATAGACAAAGTTAGGTTTGCCGCTGAGAAGAACATATCTTATGGTCCTCAGAGACAGAATCATTCTCATGGATCCCCAAAGTTCAGCTGGTCTCGAGAGCCCATGTGGACGTCTGTTATTCCTTAGCACCTTCCCATCCAGATGATCTGTCCTGTGCTTAACGTGGATATCTTAGTTCCCAACAGTATTGGATAAAAGTCACCATCTCCCTTCCTCTGTGTTCATGGGCTTCCAACGTTTAGATACACCCTTGTTCGTGGTGTATATGTTGGCAATTCTTCCAGGTTTCTGTTGTTTTGATGCTCCATCAAGACAAAACAACTTCCGCTTATCTTTTGTCTCTCGAAGGCATAAAATAACTCTCTCTGACATAGGCACAAACACTTTGGCTCTCTTCTCCTTGGGGAGAGCATAACCTACGTCCTCAAGATTTCTTCCTTGCAAGCTATGAGTATCTTTATAGTCGAAGGAAATCTCCTAAGGGCATCAGAAGGACGAGCTTTTTAATATTTGCTGTTTACTTATGGATCTTTCCTAACTTTTATTATTTTTTTTAAATTTGGTATTTCAACACTATTACAAACTGTTTGTATGGAAGGGAGACTTTAGTCCTGAGTACTGAATGTATTATTGATAGATAATAGTTCACTTTCTCATTTCGTTTGGCTTCTCACTTGGATTCTATTTGCCTTAACCAATATGGTATTTTCTTGGGGTTGTTTTTGGTACGATGCCTCGCTTCCTCCCAATCTTTTGCATGTCTTTCTTTGTGTGTGTTCATGTGTGTGTTCATGTGCATGTGTTAATATGTGTGTGCTCTGTGTGCGTTTCACATCATATTTATTATTAAAATGCGAGAGATTGGAATTCGGTCTCTTATGGGTAGCATTTCAATTTGACATGCCTTGAAAACTCACATTCCATCAGTTTCAGGAAATCTCCTGCAAGGAATGTCATTTATTGTCCTCTTCAAGGAACACGTGTTCTCACAAAACTGCCTTCCAACAAACACCACCATTTGAATTCCTCATTAGAGTCATACAGTTTGTCCCAATACCCATGCTTCTGGATGTTTCTTGACTGTCAAGAGTTAGTGAAATCGTCTGTTTGTTGTCTTTCTGAGCACGATAGATTGACAAAGCCAATGCTTTCCGCAAGATTGCCATAAGAGACAAGTTGAAGAATTCCTTCTTGCGTATGTCTCAGTACGAATTGCAGTGACTGGAGGAGAGTGAGATGGTAGTAGTGTCTAATGACCTCAAGCTTGTCTTCAGCCATGAAGGCAACAGGAAGATGACCACAACAACTGCAGTGGGTTGGAAATTGACCTAAAGGCTACAAGGTAAACGCCACAGCAAAACAGAACGGAGGTGAAGAGATGATGGGAGAAGGTTGGAGACATGGCTCAGTGGAGATTTGGTTGGTTCGTGAATCAGAGGGCCGGGGCCCATGCAGAGGACAAAGGCACAGGAGAGCGAGGCACACTGGAAACCCACAAGGAACCTGTTTCCCAGTGCCATTGAATGTGACATTGCGAGGGTCTGAAAGGCAGGAGTACTTGACAACATATGTGTCGAGCGCTAAAATTTTCATATCAGCAGGCTTGGCAGACATCGACCTGAAAGAACACCATCTGTTTCCTGCTATGGACACCAACAAGCAACCAGGAGCAGACAGCCCGGAGACAATGATCAGAGACAATACTAAAAGACACCGTTGGAAGATGGTGAGTTGTGGGAGTGCATACGTGAATGGAGTGGATCAGTGTTAATGGAGATGTCTCAATGTGGAAATAATATTATTTGAGCTCTCACACAGCAGCATCAAGACAGACCTACTGGCCAAGACAGGTAGGTGAGGACATAGGCTGCCAAGACAGCCAACACGAAATCCCAATAGTTTAACACCTGGAGGACTGCCTACCTCAGTATAAATTGCTTAGTCCAAGGAGAACAGATTCTCCCATAGGGGACGAGAAGAAAGCTTTGATCACATGATCTCTTCTGAACACAGCATTCTGCAGGCCTGCGTTCTACTGAGTTGCTGGAATTTCTCCATTCACAGGCACACCATAGCCCACCAAGGTAAACCTCAGCATATTAAGGCCGGACCCTAAAGACACCAAACAGCAGGAAAGGAGAAGCACTGCAAATGACTGGTCTCAAAGACATGGTAGCCACTACACAAAGAGCAGATTGCATGCATGCCACATACACACAAACACACACACATACACACACACACATGCATGCAGTCAACAAACATTAAGGGCAGCCCTGGGTCACTCCCGGATCTCTTCTTCCTAAAGAAATTACCCTCAGGTTAGAAAATAGAATGAGCTTAATGAATACAGAGAGGTGACAGAGACATAGATCCAATGCAAGGATGGAAGAATCAATTGATGCCCACGTAAAGGAAGAAGGAATGATTACGTCTAGGCAATCAGAGTGAAACCTCTACATAGAACACGCCCGATGTGGGGTTGAAAGCAGCGGCCTGGATACTCGCTGTACATCAGAAAACATAGAAGATATCACAGAGTCTCGAACCACAGAGATAAAACTGATAAAGATAAAAGCACCTAAAGAACTCCTGAAGAGAAGATTGGTAGGAGACTGGATGCAAAGTCTGGGAACATGGCAGAAGTGGAGGATCCAATTAGGGACCGGGAAGAAGAGGCCTAGAAAATAAGGACGCCAATTCTAAGAGAGAAGGCAGAATGATGGAACATGATAGTGAGCTTAGGGAATCGCCAAGGAAATGAAAGAGGTGCCTCTTGTAGGCGAAGTAAGAGTGAGAGAAAGAAAAGAGGGCGGATCCTAGATTGGAGAAGTCGGGGCTGAAAAGGACCCTCATCTGGGAGCAGAGAAAGTGGTCCAGAGTCAGAGGCACAGAGGACTCCTAACACCTTCCATAGAAGCGGTACACCTAAAGACATAGTGTCATTCCTCCTGGAAAATATAGGCATGGAGGTATTCTCTTTAGGCAAATAGGCATCGGAGAATAGTTTGTCCATAGCCCAGTCACTGACTTCAAGACGAAAAGCTATACTAGCTCTCGAAGCAGGCCGGATAGCTCAGGCCACACCAGCCCCAGCCAAAATCCTTATCCCCTGCATTTCTGAACAATGACAGAGCAGCGGTTCTGTCTAGAATCAGGAGGTATTCAGAATTCAATGGTTGGGTACCGGGTTGTGTCCATCACTTCAGAGGCGGCCTTCAGATCAACTGATGATTCAAGGGTCTTGGCATTGACTCTGTTCTCAGGTTCCCTGCTCAGGGGCAAGTAAGCTTCTCCCTCTCCAACTCCACCCCCTGATTGGGATCTCTCTGCCTCTCTGTCCAATACGTGCATGTGCACGTTGGACAAGATAACAAAGACAAAAACATTGCACAATAATTGACTGGGGCCAAAGGAAGTTTTATTGAATTTGGACCTAGGTTCCTATGGAGGGCAGCCAGGTACAGAGAACCCCCCACCATCCTAAAATGCGCGACCTTCTCTCGCAGCTCCCTTGTTCTATCTCCTGTTCTTTGCCGTCCTGGATCTCCTCACCAACCTGCAGCATCTTCTGTCCTTCTCGCTGTACTGACCCCTTGTTAACACATTGTGCATCCTCTCGGGGCTCCATTGGAACATGCCCATCTTCCGCAAGAGGCACTGTTTGCTTATCGCATGTAACCATTTGGGGGATGGTCATGAGAGGGTGAAGGCAGGCTTGTGCTGCCACATCTCCATGCAGTTCCACAGAGGGTAGCTGATCCACCCTGAGGGAGTGCTTAAGGTTCTTCCATATTCGAATCCTCTTCAGTGTGTCCTTTTGGACATACAAGTTGTCTGCCTGAAATGGGCACCGAAGTCTTTCAGATGGCTTCACTTGGGCTATGGGTCTCTTGCAACATGCACTCCGTTGGCTCCTGTGGACTCCAATAACATGAGTCCGTCCTGGACCTAAGGTTCTAGGGTGTAGGTCGGCCTTGGATGCATAGTCTTTTTGGAAGATTGGGAGGCCTTGTTGGCACCGTTTCTGGAGACGCTCGAGGTACTCGTGTGCTCGCTGTGGAAGACTCCAGACATTTCTTTGGCACGCTTGCGGGGGTTCACTTTGAGCATCCCTTTGGTGGCCCTTTTCTTGTTTAGATGCTCCATGATTTGGTGGGAGGGCCTCACCCTTGCGCAGGGTTCGCATTTCCTCCCTTGAGGCTTTGCTTGCGGTCTGTTAGTTTCTTGGCCAGTCGTGGCTAAGATGGAATGAGGGATCCTTGCCTTTCTCCGAGGTCCAGATTGCTGGTGCTGACACTCATGACCAAACACTACGAATTGGGCCATGGAGAAGGTGACACCGACTCGCTTTGCAAACTGCCTTGGTGAGAGACCCAGGCGGCTCCAGCGGTTTGGGACGGCTTGGGGTCATCTTGGCCCTCCCATGACTACTCCAGTCAAGTGTAGTGATCAGGCCTGGGTTTATTAGGAGTGGTTGCTATGACCTCAAAGCTTTGTGACATCACAGATGCTGGCTTCATTAAAGCTTCTGACCCTCTCCCATGATCTTGCTGTCCTATGGCATTTAGTAGGAAGCCCCGGGAAGGACAGAACAAGAGCCCTCTGAACCTGATCAAGAACTCAGGATGTCTTGGTGCACCTGGGTGGCTCAGTGGGTTAAGCCTCTACCTTCGGCTCAGGTCATGATCCCAAGGGCCTGGGATCGAGTCCCGCATAGGGCTCTCTGCTCAGCAGGGAGCCTGCTTCTCCTCATCTCTCTCTCTGTCTGTCCCTCTGCCTATTTGTGATCTCTCTCTTTTTCAAATAAATAAATAAAATCTTTAAAAAAAAACTCAGGATGTCTTGTGGGTTAATGTCCAACTTCCCCTTTTTAGAGACCTAGAGGAAGGAAAATGACATTCAGTATACCTTCCTATAGGCCAACATATCCTCGGAGACGTCAAGGTGTCCTTTTCCACTAAAATTTCTAGATATTTCAAGAAAAGGTGAGGTCTTGTGGGCATGAGTAGCACTCCGTGCGGTTTGTCGTCCTGTGGGTGAGAGCGTACTTTGTCAGCGTCTTTTACCTATGGGTCAGTGATGACTAAGGTACGGAAAGTCCCTTTCCGAGGTAAAAGGTGAGGGCATAGATATATGATGCAGTCTGTGGCCTCATCTCCTAGTGTTCTGAAACACGCGGCTAGGGGAGGAGGGCACTGTCTACCTGGCTTTCCCTTAAATACCTTTGCAAAGTCTTCGAGGAGAGTGACCTTCTGCATCAGAGCTAAATCTCAATGAAGAGGCCTGGACCGAACCCGTTGTCATTATTCGTTAACTGTACTTGTTGTGGTAATGTGTAGAGACATGTGGACCAAGTCTCTTTAGTCAGAAGGAAAGGGACGGCCTATACCGATGGCTTGCAAGGCCCATTCTAGCAGAACTTTGGAGTGAGCCGCAATGCCTTTGCAAGGACTAGTGGATCAGGAAGTTTGGGTCCATTTCGACTCACAGAATTCCTCTGCCGCCGAAGTGAATGAATTCCTGGACCTTGCCTTGACATGAATGTCCCATGCCCTGCTGATGGGAAATGGAAAACGAAAGCAGACAAAGGGAAATATCATATGGCTTCACACAATATGTACCTCGCGAGGAATACCTTGGCCCTAGTAAAGGAAGGGAATACTGAAGGGCAAGAAGTCAGAGAATGAGCCCCACCTTGAGTGACTCAGGAATAGGAGAATCCAGATGAGGGCTACTGAAAAGAGAACTGCTTAATGGGTGGTCAGGAGTTGTGGCATATATTATGAGGAGCACTAGGACGTCCATGCAACAAAAGCATGCGTGAATACTCTGTCAAAAACGGATGATGGATGATAGGCATGCTTTCTCAACAGAACAGCAACAACAACAACATAAATTCAGAGGAAAACAATGTGGCCCTCTCAAAACCAAAGGAAGTCACAGGGAGAAAAGGAAAGAATTATATTGTTCATTATCTTTCCTTATTGAAATGACATGGGTGGGTTTCCTAAAATGTCCTTCTTTGAATTGGGTCTTTATCCTTGTGAATTAGAGTTTACCCCCCTCTTCCATCTCTGGATTTGTTGAGAGGACATGACAATGCCTTCACTAAATACCTAGAAGAGTGGCCCAGGAAAATGTCTTTACCTGGCCTTCTGTGTGTTGGCAAAGGTTGTATTACTGCTTCAAATGTTTCCGTCACTACTAGAGAGCAGAGATTTTGTAACTTTCCTGACCTAATCTTGGAAGTTTCTATGTGTCTGGGAATTTATCCTTTTTTCTCAGTTCTTGGATTTGCTAGCATAAATGTATGGATATGCCTTTTCGGTTATTCTTTTTTCCTTTTTACTAGTTGTCATGTGGTTTCATACTGAGAGCTGTGTGCTTGTCTCTCTGTTTTATCCCTTAATGGCTTCTGCGGTTTGTTCGTGTTGTCAAAACTGAAGTGTGAGATCTCCTGATTTTTTCCTATTGGTTTGTTTTTATTTCCTTAATTTTGATAATCCCATGTATGATTTCAATTTTTCTGTTAACTTGGAGTTCTGTTTTTCTTCATCTTGTTCCTTCAGTCGTCCTTTTAGGTGGCTTTCTTTTCGGTGTTTTAAAATTTTAGAAATGCATGCATTTATCCGTATATGGTTTCCCCATAAAATGTTTTGGCATCATCCTCTATGTTTCTTAGAATTCCTTCATTCATGGTTTTTTTTGTCTTTTCTTTGTATTTTCCTCTTGCATTCATTGTAGTTCGTTAATGTGTTGTGTTTTCCACTTTTAGTTTCTGGCTGTATTTCCAATTTGTAAGTGATATCTTCCTGTTTTCATACCTTCGTGATCATAAGTGCACAGGATAGATTTTGACTTCTCTTCCATGAATTACGACGGGATTTGGACTCGAGCTCATGACCTGCGATAGACAAAGTTAGGTCTGCCGCTGGGAAGAACATATCTTATGGTCCTCAGAGACACAATCTTTCTCATGGATCCCCAAAGTTCAGGTGGACTCGAGAGCTCATGTGGACGTCTGTTATTCCTTAGCACCTTCCCATCCAGATGATCTGTCCTGTGCTTAACGTGGATATCATAGTTCCCAACAGTATTGGATAAAAGTCGCCATCTCCCTACCTCTGATCATGGGCTTCCAACGTTTAGATACACCCTTGTTCGTGGTGTATATGTAGGCTATTCTTCCATGTTTCTATTGTTTTGTTGTCCATCAAGACGAAACTCCTCCCACCTATCTTTTGTCTCTCGAAGGCATAAAATCACTCTTGCTGACTTAGGCACAAATACTTGGCTCTCTTCTCCTTGGGTATAGCATTACCTACGTCTTCCCGATTTCTTCACCTGCAAGCTATGAGTATCTTTATTGTCAAAGGATATCTCCTATGGGCATCAGAAGGATGAGCTTGTTTAATATTTGCTGTTCTCTTATGGATCTTTCCTAACATTTTTTTTTTTTTTTGAATTTCAACCCCTTTCGATCAGGCCTCTGTTGAAGAGGAGTGTTTGCTATTACCTCAAAATTTTGTGACATCACAGATGCTGGCTTCACTGAAGCAGCTGTCCCTCTCCCATGTCCTTGGTGTCCTACGGCTTTAGGTGGAAGTTCCGGGAAGGACAGAACAAGAACCCTCTGAGTCAGACGAAATACTCAGGTTGTCTTGGGGGTTAATGTCCCACTTGCCCTTTCTAGACTAAGAGGAAAGGAATACGTTCAGTATTCCTTTATTTAAGCCAACATTTCCCCAGATACGGAAAGGTTTCCTATTTTCACTAAAATTTCTATAGAGCTCAAGACACAGGAGACCTCGTGTGAATCAACAGCTCTCCATGGGTTTTGTCATCCTATTGGTGAGAGAGTCCTTTGTCAGCGTCTTTTGCCTATGGGTCAGTGATGAGTAAGGTTGACATGTCTTTTTTCGAGGAAAAAGGTGAAGGCTTCGATATACTCTGCTGTCTATGGCCTCATCTCCTAGTGTTTTGAAATGCAGGGCCAGGGATTAGGGTTCTGTCTTCCTGGTTTTCACTTAATCACCTTTGCAAAACCTTGGAGGAGACTGACCCCGCATCACAGCTAACTCTTAATGGAGAGGCCTGGACTGCACCCGTTGTCATCATTAGTTAACTATACTTGTTGTGGTAATGGATATAGACACGCAGACCAAGTCTCTTTAGTCAGAATGAAAGGGACGGCCTATACTGACGACTTGCAAGGTACATTCAATCAGAACTTTGGAGTGAGCTTCAATGCCCTTACAGGGACTAGTGGATAAGGAAGGTTCAGTCCATTTTGGCAACAGAGTATTTCTCAGCCATCGAAGAAAATGAACCCCTGGACCTTGTGTTGACATGAAAGTCCCATGCCCTGCTGATGGCAAATGGAAAATACAAGCAGACAAAGGGAAATGTCAGATGGCTTCCCACAATATGTGCCTCAGGAGGAATACCTTGGCCCTTAGTAAAGGAAGGGAAAACTGAAGGGCAAGAAGTCAGAGAAGGAGACCCACCAGGAGTGACTCAGGACCCTGAGAACCACGCTGATGGTTACAGAAAAGAGAAGTGTTAAAGGGGTGTTCAGGAGTTGTGGCATATGTTAGGAGGAGCCCTGGGACGTACATGCAACTAAAGCATCCATGAATACTGTCAAAATGGATGATGGATGATAGGCGGGCTTTCTCAACAGAACAACAACAACAACAAAAATTCAGAGGCCATTTCAAAACCAATGGAAGTCACAGGGAGAAAAGGAAAGCATTATATTGTTTATTATCTTTCCTTATTGAAATGATATGGGATTGCTTTACTAAAATGTCCTTCTCTGAATTGTGTCTTTATCCCTGTGATTTATAGTCTACCCGCCTCTTCCATCTCTGGAATCCATGAGAGGACATGGCAATGCCTTCGCTCAATACCTAGAAGAGTGGCCCAGGAAAATGACTTGAACCTGGCCTTCTGTGTGTTGGCAGGTGTTGGATTACTGATTCAAACGCTTCAGTCACCGCTAGAGAGCTTAGATTTTGTAGGTTTCCTGACCTAATCTTGGGAGTTGCTATGTGTCTGATAATTTATCCTCTTCTCTCCGGTCTTTGATTTGCTAGCATAAATGTGTGGATGTGTCTCTTAGGTTATTCTTTTTTCCTTTCTACCAGTTCTCAAGTTGTTTTATACTTTCAGCTGTGTTCTTGTCTCCCTGTCGTATCCCCATAATGGCTTCTGTAGTTTCTTCATAATTAAGACACTGAATTGTGAGATCTCCTGATTTTTTTTCCTATTGGTTTGTATTTCCTTTATTTCTATAACTATATGTATGATTTCATTTATTCTGTTAACTTTGGAATTTGGTTCTTCTTCTTCTTGTTCCTTCAGCATCGAGGTAGGTCGCTTTACTTTTTTTTTTTTTTTTTTTTGGTGTTTTTATATTTTGGAAATGCACGCATTAACCCTATATGGTTTCCCCATTAAATGTTTTGGCATCACCCATAAGTTTCTTGACATTCCTTTGTTCTTGGCTCTTTCTGCTTTTCCTTAGGATTTTCTTTCTTGCATTCATTGCTAGGTCATGACGTGTTGTGTTTTCCAACTTTTAGTGTCTGGCTGTATGTCCAATTTGAAAGTGATATCTTCCAGTTTTCATACCTTCATGATCATAAGTGCACAGGATAGGTTTTGACTTCTCTTCCATGAATTACGACTGGATTTGGATCCAGCTCATGACCTGTGATATACAACGTTCAGTCTGCTTTTGGGAAGAACATATCTTATGCTCCTCAGATACGCAATCTTACTCATGGATCCCCAAAGCTCAGGAGGTCAAAAGAGCCAATGTGGACGTCTGTTATTCCTTATCACCTTTCCAACCAGATGATCTATGCTGTGCTTAACGTGGATATCATAGTCCCCAACAATATTGGATTAACGTCCCCATCTCCCTTTCTCTATGTTCATATGCTTCCAACGATTAGATACAGCCATGTTCTGGTATATATGTTGGCAGTTCTTCCAGGTTTCTGATGTTTTGGTGCTCCATCATGACAAAACACCTTCCGCTCTCTTTGTCTCTCAAAGGCATAAAATCACTCTAGATAACTTAGGCACAATCACTTTGGATCTCTTCTCCTTGGCAAGAGAATAACCCACGTTTCCAAATTTCTTCACTTACAAGCTATGTGTATCTTTATAGTCAAAGAAATCTATGGGAAACAGAGGTCGACCTTGTTTAATATTTGTTGTTTTCTGATTGACCTTTACTCTTTTTTTTGTTTGTTTGATTTATTTTATTTTATTTTATTATTATTATTTTGTTATTTCAACCACACCTATAAAACGTTTGTATTGACGGGAGACTTTCGTCCTGAATACTGAATGAATTATTGTTAGGTAAGAAGTTCACTTTCTCATTTTGGTTGACTTCTGACTTGAATTCTATGTGCCTTTCCCTTTTATGGTATTTTCTTTGGGGATGCTTCATTAGTGCGATTTCTCACTTCCTCCCTCTCTTTCGCGTGTCTTCTCTGTGTGTGTGTTCGTGTGTGTGTGCATGTGAATGTCTTAATGAGTGCGTGTTCTGTGTGTATTTCACACAAAACTTATAATTAAATTTGAAGAGGTAGGAATTGATTCTCTTAAGAATAGCAATTCAATTTGACATGCCTTGAAAACTCACATTCCAACCATTTCAAGAACATCTTCTGCAAGGAATGTCATCATTTGTACTCTTCCATAAACACGTATTCTCACAAAACTGCCTTCAAACAAACACCACATTTTTGTGTGCCTCATGAGAATCGTATTTTTTGTCCCTATACACCTTGATATTTCATATGTTTCTGGACTGTCTGAGGGAGTGAAATCGTCTGTTTGTTTTCTTTCTGAGAATGATAGATATGACAGAGCCCAAAGCTCTCTGCAAGCCTATCACATGAGATATGTGGAAGAATTCATTCTTGCTTAAGTCTCAGTAAGATTTTGCAATGACATGGAGGACAGTGAGATGGTAGTAGTGTCTAATAACCTCGTGCTTGTCTTCAGCCATGAAGGCAAAAGGAAGATGACAACAATAACGGAAGCAGGGTGGAAATTGACCTGAAGCCTACACAGTAAACTCCACAGAGTAAGAGATCGGAGATCGCAGAAACTGTGGGAGAAGTTTGGAGACATGGCTCATGGGAGATTTGGGTGGTTTGTGCATCAGAGGGCAGTGATCCCATGCAAAGGACAAAGGCACAGGAGAACAGAGCACACTGGGAACGCACAAGGAACCTATTTCCCAGTGCAATTGGCTGTGACGAACAGGGCGTATGAGTTCTTGACAACACAATTCTTGAGGGCTGGAGTTTTCAGATCAGCAGGCTTGGCAGATATCGACTCAAAAGAACACCGTGTTTTTCTTGCAGGGGACACCAACAAGCAACCAGGTGCAGACAGCCTGGAGACCATGATCAGAAACATACCAGGAGATGTAGTTGGAGGAGAGTGGGTCCTTGCAGTGCATCTGTGAGAGGCAGTGTTTTTAGGAATGATTCATTGGGTGCATAAGAAATGTTCGGCTCTCAAACCAATAGTGACAGGACCGAGCTATTGGCCAATACAGGATGGTGAGACATTTGCTGCCTACCCTGCCAACACGAAAACCCAACCGTGGAACACTTGGAGGACTGCCGTCCTCAGTCCAAGATGCTTAGTCCAAGGAGAACACAATCTCCCATAGGGGACAAGAAGAATGCCTTGACCACATGCTCTCTTCTGAACACAGCATTCTGCAGGCCTGCATTCTATTGGGTTGTGGAAGGTCTCCTTTCACACGCACACCAGATCCTACTAAGTGAAACCTCAGCATATTAGGACGGGCAACAAACAAACCAAACGCCAGGCAAGGAGGGCCCTTGCAGTTGACTTGTCACAAGGACAGGGTCAGCCAAAAGACAACAGCAGATGGAATGCATCACAGACACACACACACACACACAAACACCCATCATCCCTTAAAAGCCAGCACTTGGTCATCCCGGATTTCCTCGTCTTAAAGACTTTAACCTCAGGATGGAATAAGAATGAGCTTTCAGAATACGGAGTGGAAGACAGAGATTTATATCCAAGGCAAAGATGGAAGAATCAACTGATGCCAAGGTAAAAGAACAAGAAATGATCACGGCTAGGCAATCAGAGAGAAACTTCTACATAGAACACGCCCGATGTGGTATAGAAAGCAGCGGCCTGGATACTTCCTGTACATCAGAAAACATAGAAGATATCAGAGAGTCTCGAACCACAGAGATAAACTGATAAAGATAAACGAACATAAATAGCTCCTGAAGAGAAGATTGGTAGGAGACTGGATGCAAAGTCCGGGAACATGGCAGAAGTGGAGGATCCAATGAGTGACCTGGAAGAACTAGTCTAGAAAATAAGGAAGCAAATTCTAAAAGAGAAGGAAGAATGACGGGACATGACAATAAGCTTAGGGAATCATCATCTCCAGGAATTGAAAGAGGTGCCTCTTGTAGGACAAGTAAGAGTGGGTGAAAGAAAGAGGGCTGAACATGGATTTGGGAAATCGGGGCTGAAAATGACCCTCTTCTGGTAGCACAAACAGAGGTCCACAATCAGAGGCACAGAGGACACTCATGACCTTCCACAGAAGCAAAGCACCAAAAGATATAGTGTCATTTCCCCCTGGAAAATCTAGGCATGGAGGAATTCACTTTAGCAAATAGGTATGGGAGAAGAGTTTGTCCATAGCCCTGTCACTGACTTCAAGAGGAAATGCTATACCAGCTCTCGAAGAAAGCTGGATAGCTCAAGCAACACCAGCCCAGGCCAAAACCCTTATCCCCTGCATTTCTGAACAATGTCTGAGCAGCGGTTCTTGTCTAGAACCACGAGGTTCTCAGAAGTCAATGGTTGGGTCCCAGGATGTGTCAATCAGTTCAGAGGCAGCCTTCAGATAAACCCATGATTCCAAGGTCTTGGCAATGACTGTGGTCTCAGGTTCTCTGCTCAGTGGAAAGTAAGCTTCTCCCTCGCCTGCTCTACCCCCTATTGTGAACTCTCGGTCTCTCTGTCTAATAAGTGCAAGTGCATCGTTTGACAAGATAACAAAAACAAAACCAGGCACAATAATTGACTGGGGGCAGAGGATGATTTATTGAATTTGGACCAAGGTTCCTATGGAGGGCAGCTAGGTACAAAGAACCTACAACCATCCTATAATACCAGAACTTCGCTCGGAGCTCCAATGTTCATTTTCCTGTTCTTTATCTTCCTGGATCTCCCCACCAACCTGAAGCATCCACTGTGTTTCTCGCTGTACTGACCCCTTGTTGACACATGTTCATTCTCTTCTGGCTCCATTATAACATGCCCATCTTCTACGACAGGCACTGTTTGCTTCTCACATGATATCATTTGGTTGAGGGTCATGAGAAGTAGAATGCTGGCTTGAGCTGCCACGTCTCCATGCAATTTCACAGGGGTTGCAGCTCCACCCTGAGGGAGTGCTCAAGGGTCTTCCAAATTAGGATCCTCTTCAATGCGTCCTTTTAGACATATAAGTTGTCTTCCTGCAACGGGCACGGAAGTCTTTCAGATGGCTTACTTGGGCTATAGGTCTCTTCCAAAATGCTGCCCGTTTTCTCCTATGGACTCCAAGTCCATGAGACCATCCTGGACCTAAGTTTCTACACCTAAGGTGTAGAGTCTGCCTTTGATGCATGGTCATTTTTGAAGATTGGGAGGTCTTGTTCGCAGCATTTCTCGAGAGGCTCGAGGTACTCGTTTCCTCCCTGTTGAAGACTCCAGAGATGTCTTTGGCACATTTGCGAGTTTTCAGTTCTCTTTCCATGGGTGGGCCTTCTCCTGTTCAGAAGCTCCGTGCTTGTGTGGAGGGCCTCATCCATGTGCCAGGCTCAGATTTCCTCCCCTGAGGCTTTGCTTGAGGCCTGATTGTTTCTTGGCCTGTTGTGGTTAAGATGGAATGGTGGATGCTTGTCTTTCTCTGGAATCCAGAGGGCTGGTGCTGATAATCACGACCAAACACTATGAATTGGGCCATGGAGAAGGTGACTCCGACTCGCTTCGCAAACTGCCTTGATGATAGACCCAGACAGCTCCAGCGGTTTGGGACGACCTGGGGTGCTCTTGGCCCACCCACGACTACTCTAGCCAATTGTAGTTATCAGGCGTGATATAATGAGGAGTGGTTGCTATGAACTCAAATATTTGTGTCATCACAAATGCTGGCTTCACTGAAGCAGCTGTCCCTCTCCCATGACCTTGGTGTCCTAAGGCTTTAGGTAGTAGGCCCCCGAAGGACAGAACAAGAGCCCTCTGAGTCTGATCAAGATCTCAGGATGTCGTGTGGATTAGTGTCCCACTTCCCCTTTCTGGAAAAAGGGGAAAGAAAATGATGTTCAGTATACCTTCCTTTAGGCCAACATTTTCCCAGAGACGGCAAGGTGTCCTGTTTCCACTACAATTTCTAGAGATCTCAAGAAACGGTGAGGCCTCATGTGTATCAACAACTCTCCAAGGGGTTGGTAATCTTGTGTGTGAGAGCGTCCTTTCTCAGCGTCTTTTGCCTATGGCTCAGTGATGACTAAGGGACGGAAAGTCCCCTTTCGAGGAAAAAGGTGAGGGCATAGATATATGATGCTGTCTGTGGTCTCATCTCTTAGTTTTCGCAAACACACGGCTAATGGTTTAAGGCTCTGTCTACCTGGCTTTCCTTACACACCTTTGCAAAGTCTTAAAGGTGAGTGTCATTCTGCATCAGGGCTGAACCTAAGGAAGAGGCCCGGACCGCACCCGTTGTCATCATTAGTTGTCCTTGTTGCGGTAACGGGTATAATCATGTTGACCAAGTCTCTTTAGTCAGAGAGTAGGTACAGCTAATATCGATGGCTTGCAAGGCCCATTCGAGCAGACCTTTGCAGGGAGCTGCAATGCCCTTGCAAGGACTAGTGTATAAGGAAGGCTTGGTCCATTTTGGCTAGACAATATTCCTCAGCCGTTGAAGAGAATGAACGCCCTGGACCTTGCCTTGATATGAATGTCCCATGCCTGGCTGATGTGAAATGAAAACGCAAGCGGAAAAAGGGAAATATATGGCTTCCCACAATATGTGCCTCATAAGGAATAGCTTGGTGCTTTGTCCTCTTCAATAAACACGTATTCTCATGAAACTGCCTTCACACAATCACCACGATTGTGTGCCTCATTAGTGTCATTATTGTTTGTCCCTATACCCCTTGCTTTTTCATATGTTTCTTGACTGTCATGAGGGTGTGAAATCATCTGTTTGTTGTCTTTCTGAGAATGATAGATGGGACGAAGCCCAAAGCTCTCCACAACACTGCCACATGAGGCAAGTGGAAGAATTCATTCTTTCTTATGTCTCAGTAAGAATTTGTGGGGACATGGAGGACAGTGAGATGGTAGTAGTGTCTAATAACCTCATGCTTGTCTTCTGCCAAGAAGGCCACAGGAAGATGACCACAACAACTCAACGGAGTGGAAATTGACTGGAAGCCTACAAGGTAAACTCCACAAAGAAGAATTGTCGTCACAGAGACTAAGGGAGAAGGTTAGAGACATGGCTTATAGGAGCTTTCGTTGGTTAATGCATCAAATGGCAGTGATCCCTTGCAAAGGACAAAGGCACAGGAGAGCAGGGCATGCTAGAAAAACACAAGGCACCTGTTTCCCAGTGCCATTGGCTGTGATGAGAAGAGGGTCTGCAGGGCAGAGTTCTTGACACACAAGTCTTGAGTGCTAGAGATTTCAGATCAGCAGGCTTGGCAGACATAAACTCGAAAGAACTCCGTGTTTTTCCTGAATAGGTCACCAACAAGAAACCATGTGCAGACAACCTGGAGACCATGATCAGCGACAATACCAGGACACGCAGTGGGAAGGTGGTGGGTCCTGTCAGTGCATCCATGAGAGGCAGTGTTTGTGGAGTTGTCTCATTGGGGGCATAAGAAATAATGGGCTCCCACACGAGGAGCATCAAGACCGAGCTACTAGCCAATACAGGATAGTGAGGAGCATCCTCACCTCATACAGAGCACCAAAAGATTCCCTACTCTGCCAACACAAAATCCCAATAAAACACTTGAGGGACAGCCTTCCTCACTCCAGGTTGTTTAGTCCAAGGAGAACAGACTCTCCCATAGGGGACGGGAAGAATCCCTTGACCACATGATCTCTTCTGAACACGGGATTCTGTAGGCCTGCATTCTGATGAGTTTGTGGAATGTCTCCTTTCACAGGCACACCAGAGCCCACCAAGGTAAACCTCAGCATATTCAGCCCAGGCCCCAAACACACCAAACAGCAGGCAAGGAGAGCCACTGCAGATGGCTGGTCTCAAGGGCAGCATCAACCACAACACAAACATCAGATGGCATGCATGCCACACACACACACACACACACACACACAAACACACACACACACAACACTAGACAAACCTTACGGACCCGCCCTTGGTCACTCAATGATCTCTTCCACCTAAATAAATTACCCACAGGATAGAAAACAGAATAAGTATTTCGAATACAGAAAGTACACAGAGATCTAGATCTAATACAAATGGAAGAATCAATAGATTCCAAGAAAAAGAACAAGAAAGGATCACGGCTAGGAAATCAGAGTGAAGCTTCTACATATAACACGTGCGATGTTGGTTTGAAAGCAGCGGCCTGGATCCTCCCTATACATCAGAAAACATAGAAGATATCAGAGAGTCTCGAACCACAGAGATAAAACTGATAAAGATAAAAGAACCTAAAGAGCTCCTGAAGAGAAGATTGGTAGGAGACTGGATGCAAAGACTGGGAACATGGCAGAAGTAGAGGATCCAATTAGTGACCTGGAAGAACAAGCCTGGAAAATAAGAAAGCAAATTCTAAGAGAGATGGAAGAATGACGGAACATAACAATGAGCTTAGGGAATCATCATCCAAAAAGAAAGGAAATAGGTGCCTATTGTAGGATAAGTAAGAGTGAGAGAAAGAAAAGAGGGCTTAACATGGATTTGAGAATCGGGGCTGTCAATGACCCTCATCTGGGAGCTGAAACAGAGGTCCACAATCAGAGGCACTGAGGACTCCCATCACCTTCCACAGAAGCAGAGCCCAAAAGACATAGTGTCCTTCACCCTGGAAAATCTAGACATGGAGGAATTCTCTTTAGTCAAATAGGCATCGGAGAATAGTTTGTCCATAGCCCAGTCACTGACTTCAAGAGGAAAAGCTATACCAGCTCTCAAAGCAGGCCGGATGGCTCAATCAACACCCAACCAAGCCAAAATCCTTATCCCCTGCATTTCTCAACAATGACAGAGCAGTGGTTCTTTTCTAGAACAAGGAGGTATTCAGAAGTCAAAGGTTGTGTCCCTTGTTGTGTCCATCAGTTCAGAGGCGGCCTTCAGATCAACTCATGATTCCAGGGTCTTGGCTATGACTCTGGTCTCAGGTTCTCTGCTCAGGGGCAAGTAAGCTTCTCCCTCTCCAGCTCCAACCCCTGATTGCGATCTCTCTGTCTATCTGTCCAATACGTGCATGTGCATCAGTTGACAAGATAACAAAAACTAAACCAGGGTACATTAATTGATTGGTGCCAGAGGATTTTTTCTTGAATTTGGGCCTAGGTTCCTGTGGAGGGTAGCCAGGTACAGAGAACCTCTCACCATCCTAAATGCAGGACCTTCGCTTCGAGCTCCCTCATTTATTCTACTCTTCTTTGCCTTCTTGGATCTCCTCACCAACCTGAAGCATCTGCTGTCTGTCGCGCTGTACTGACCCCTTGATGACAATTGTGCATCTATCGGGGCTCCATTAGAACATGCCCATCTTCCGCAAGAGGCACTGTTTGCTTATTTCATGAAACAATTTGGGGGATGATCATGAGAGGATTAAGGAAGGTTTGTGCTGCCACATTTCCATGCAGTTCCTCAGAGGGTAGCTGCTCCAACCTGAGGGAATGCTCAAGGTTCTTCCACATTAGAATCCTCTTCAGTGTGTCCTTTTGAAGATAAAAGTTGTCTTCCTGAAATGGTTAAGAAGTCTTTAAGATGGATTCACTTCGGCTTTGGGTCTCTTCCAACATGCTCTCCGTGTACTCCTGTGGACTCCAAGTACATGAGTCCATCCTGGACTTAAGGTTATGTGTGTAGAGTCTGCCTTGATGCATGGTCATTTTTGAAGATTGGGAGGCCTTGTTGGCACCATTTCTGGAGACTCTCGAGGTATTCATGTCCTCGCTGTGGAAGACTCCAGACATGTCTTTGGCACGGTTGCGGGGGTTCATTTGGAGCTCTCCTTGGGTGGCCATTTTCCTGTTAAGAAGCACCCTGATAGGGTGGGAGGGCCTGACCCTTGTGCCAGGCTCAGATTTACTTCCCTGAGGCTTTGCTTGAGGTCTCATAGTTTATTGGCCTTTCATGGTTAAGATGGAATGGTGGAAACTTACTTTTCTATGGAGTCCAGAGGACGGGAGCTGACAGTCACGACCAAACACTACGAACTGGGCCATGGAGAAGGTGACACCGTTTCGCTTCACAAATGCCTTGATTTGAGACCCAAGCAGCTCCAGCAGTTTGGGACGGCTTGGTGTCCTCTCCCACCCATGACTACTCCAGCCAAGTGTAGTGATCATGCGTGGGTTGATGAGGAGTGTTTGCTCTGACCTCAAAGCTTTGTGACATCACAGATGCTGGCTTCACTGAAGCAGCTGTCCCTCTCCAATGGCCTCGGCGTCCTATGGCTTTAGGTAGGAAGCCCCGGGAGGGACAGAACAAGAGCCCTCTGAGTCTGATGAAATTCTCAGGTTGTCTTGGGGGTTAATGTCCCACTTCCCCTTTCTAGACTAAGAGGAAAGAAAATGACGTTCAGTATACCTTTCTTTAAGCCAACATTTCCCAAGATACAAAAAGGTGTCCTATTTCCACTAAAATTTCTAGAGCTCAAAACACAGGAGACCTCGTGAGTATCAACAGCTCTCCGTGGGTTTTGTCATCCTGTGGGTGAGAGTGTCCTTTGTCAGCGTCTTTTGCCTATGGGTCAGTGATGAGTAAGGTTGGAAAGTCCCTTTTCGAGGTAAAAGGTGAGGGCATCTATATACGGTGTTGTCTGTGGCCTCATCTCCTAGTGTTCTGAAATGCACGGCCAGGGATTAGGATTCTGTATCCATAGTTTTCCCTTAATCACCTTTGCAAAGTCTTCGAGGAGACTGACCTTCGGCATCACAGCTATCTCTTAAGGGAGAGGCCTGGACTGCACCCATGGTCATCATTAGTTAACTATACTTGTTGTGGTAACGGGTATAGACATGCAGACCAAGTCTCTTTAGTCAGAATGTAAGGGACGGCCTATACCGACGACTTGCAAGGCACATTTGAGCAGACCTTTGGTGTGAGCCACAATGCCCTTACAAGGACTAGTGGATAAGGAAGGTTCAGTCCATTTTGGCAACAAAGTATTCCTCAGCCATCGAAGAAAATGAACACCTGTTGTTTGCCTTGACATGAATGTCCCATGCCCTGCTGATGGGAAATGGAAAAGGCAAGCAGACAAAGGGAAATGTCAGATGGCTTCCCGCAATATGTGCCTCGGGAGGAATACCTTGGCCCTTAGTGTAGGAAGGGAAAACTGAAGGGCAAGAAGTCAGAGAATGAGACCCACCAGGGGTGACTCAGGACTCTGAGAACCAAGCTGAGGGTTACATAAAAGAGAAGTGTTAAAGGGGTGTTCAGGAGTTGTGGCATATATTAGGAGGAGCCCTGGGACGTACATGCTACTAAAGCATCCGTGAATACTCTGTCAAAAACGGATGATGGATGATTGGCGGGCTTTCTCAACAGAACAACAACAAAAATTCAGGAGACAACTATCTGTCCCTTTCAAAACCAAAGGAAGAAACAGGGAGAAAAGGAAAGCATTATATTGTTTATTATCTTTCCTTATTGAAATGACATGGGATTGCTTTACTAAAATGTCCTTCTCTGAATTGTGTCTTTATCCTTGTGACTTATAGTCTACCCGCCTCTTCCATCTCTGGAATCAATGAGAGGACATGGCAATGCCTTCGCTCAATACCTAGAAGAGTGGCCCAGGAAAATGACTTGAACCTGGCCTTCTGTGTGTTGGCAGGTGTTGGATTACTGTTTCAAACGCTTCAGTCACTACTAGAGAGCTGAGATTTTGTAGGTTTCCTGACCTAATCTTGGGAGTTGCTATGTGTCTGATAATTTATCCTCTTCTCTCCGGTCTTTGATTTGCTAGCATAAATGTGTGGATGTGTCTCTTAGGTTATTCTTTTTTCCTTTCTACAACTTCACAAGATGTTTTATAAATTCAGCTGTGTTCTTGTGTCCCTCTTTTATCCCAGTAATGGCTTCTGCAGTTTGTTCATCATTAAGACACTGAATTGTGAGATCTCCTGATTTTTTCCTATTGCTTTGTTTGTATTTCCTTTATTTCGATAATTATATGTATGATTTCATTGTTTTATTAACTTTGGAATTTGGTTCTTCTTCTTCTTGTTCCTTCAGCATCGAGGTATGTTGCTATCCTTTTTTTCTTTTTGGGTGTTTTCAAATTTTGGAAATGCACACATTAACCCTATATTGTTTCCCCATAAAATGTTTTGGCATTACCCCATAAGTTTCTTGACATTCCTTTGTTCATGGCTCTTTCTGCTTTTCCTTTGGAATTTTTTTCTTGCATTCATTGCTAGTTCGTGACGTGTTGTGTTTTCCAACTTAGTGTCTGGCTGTATGTTCAATTTGAAAGTGATATCTTCCCGTTTTCATACCTTCATGATCATAAGTGCACAGGATAGGTTTTGACTTCTCTTCCATGAATTACACCTGCATTTGGACTCTAGCTCATGACCTGTTATATACAACGTTCAGTCTGCCTTTGGGAAGAACATATCTTATGCTCCTCAGATACGCAATCTTACTCATGGATCGCCAAAGCTCAGGAGGTCTAGAGAGCCAATGTGGAAGTCTGTTATTCCTTACCACCTTTCCATCCAGATGATCTGTGCTGTGCTTAACGTGGATAACATAGTCCCCAACAATATTGGATTAACGTCCGCATCTCCCTTTCTCTATGTTCATATGCTTCCAACGTTTACATACAGCCATGTTCTGGTATGTATGATGGCAGTTCTTCCAGTTTTCTGATGTTTTGATGCTCCATCATGACAGAACACATTCCGCTCTCTTTTGTCTCTCAAAAGCATAAAAGCACTCTAGATGACTTAGGCACAATCACTTTGGCTCTCTTCTCCTTGACAAGAGCATTACCTACGTTTCCTAATTTCTTCACTTTCAAGCTATGTGTATCTTTATAGTAAAAGGAAATCTCCTGTGGGCAACAGAGGTTGAGCTTGTTTAATATTTGTTGTTTTCTAATGGATCTTTTCTCGATTATTGTTTGTTTGTTTGTTTTATTTTAATTTATTTTATATATATATATGTATATATATATTTTTTGTAATTTCAAACACACCTACAAAATGTTTGTATTGACGGGAGATTTTCGTCCTGAATGCTGAATGAATTATTGTTAGGTGAGAAGTTCACTTTATCATTTCGGTTGTCTTCTGACTTGAATTCTCTGTGCCTTTCCATTTTATGGTATTTTCTTTGGGGATGCTTCATTAGTGCGATTTCTCACTTCCTCCCTCTCTTTCGCGTGTCTTCTCTATGTGTGTGTTCATGTGTGTGTGCGTGTGCATGTCTTAATGTGTGCGTTGTCTGTGTGTGTTTCACACAAAACATAATTAAATTTCAAGTGGTAGGAAAAGGGTCTCTTAAGGTAAAAATTCAATTTGACATGCCTTGAAAACTCACATTCCAACCATTTCAAGAACATCTTCTGCAAGGAATGTCATCATTTGTACTCTTCATTAACACGTATTGTCACAAAACTGCCTTCAAACAAACACCACATTTTTGTGTGCCTCAATAGAATCGTATTGTTTGTCCCTATACACCTTGATATTTCATATGTTTCTTGACTGTCTTGAGGCAGTGAAATCGTCTGTTTGTTTTCTTTCTGAGAATGATAGATATGACAGAGCCCAAAGCTCTCTGCAAGCCTATCACATGAGACATGTGGAAGAATTCATTCTTGCTTAAGTCTCAGTAAGATTTTGCAATGACATGGAGGACAGTGAGATGGTAGTAGTGTCTAATAACCTCGTGCTTGTCTTCAGCCATGAAGGCAAAATGAAGATGACAACAATAACAGACGCGGGGTGGAAATTGACCAGAAGCCTACACAGTAAACTCCACAGAGTAAGAGATCGGAGGTCGCAGAAACTGTGGGAGAAGTTTGGAGACATGGCTCATGGGAGATTTGGGTGGTTTGTGCATCAGAGGGCAGTGATCCCATGCAAAGGACAAAGGCACAGGAGAACAGGGCACACTGGGAACGCACAAGGAACCTATTTCCCAGTGCAATTGGCTGTGACGAACAGGGCGTATGAGTTCTTGACAACACAATTCTTGAGGGCTGGAGTTTTCAGATCAGCAGGCTTGGCAGATATCGACTCAAAAGAACACCGTGTTTTTCTTGCAGGGGACACCAACAAGCAACCAGGTGCAGACAGCCTGGAGACCATGATCAGAAACAATACCAGGAGATGTAGTTGGAGGAGAGTGGGTCCTTGCAGTGCATCCGTGAGAGGCAGTGTTTGTGGGAATGATTCATTGGGTGCATAAGAAATGTTCGGCTCTCAAACCAGTAGTGACAGGACCGAGCTATTGGCCAATACAGGATGGTGAGATATTTGCTGCCTACCCTGCCAACACGAAAACCCAACCGTGGAACACTTGGAGGACTGCCGTCCTCAGTCCAAGATGCTTAGTCCAAGGAGAACACATTCTCCCATAGGGGACAAGAAGAATGCCTTGACCACATGCTCTCTTCTGAACACAGCATTCTGCAGGCCTGCATTCTATTGGGTTGTGGAAGGTCTCCTTTCACACGCACACCAGATCCTACTAAGTGAAACCTCAGCATATTAGGACGGGCCACAAACACACCAAACGCCAGGCAAGGAGGGCCCTTGCAGTTGACTTGTCACAAGGACAGGGTCAGCCAAAACACAACAGCAGATGGCATGCATCACAGAGACAAACATACACACACACACACAAACACACACACACTTACACACACACATGCATCATCCCATAATGGCCCGCACTTGGTCATCCCGGATTTCCTCTTCTTAAAGACATCAACCTCAGGATGGAAAAAGGATGAGCTTTCAGAATACGGAGTGGAAGACAGAGATTTATATCCAAGGCAAAGATGGAAGAATCAACTGATGCCAAGGTAAAAGAACAAGAAATGATCACGGCTAGGCAATCAGAGAGAAATTTCTACATAGAACACGCCCGATGGGGTATAGAAAGCAGCGCCTGGATACTTCCTGTACATCAGAAAACATAGAAGATATCAGAGAGTCTTGAACCACAGAGATAAACTGATAAAGATAAATGAACATAAATAGCTCCTGAAGAGAAGATTGGTAGGAGACTGGATGCAAAGTCCAGGAACATGGCAGAGGTAGAGGATCCAATGAGTGACCTGGAAGAACTAGTCTAGAAAATAAGGTAGCAAATTCTAAAAGAGAAGGAAGAATGACGGGACATGACAATAAGCTTAGGGAATCATCATCTCCAGGAATTGAAAGAGGTGCCTCTTGTAGGACAAGTAAGAGTGGGTGAAAAAAGAGGGCTGAACATGGATTTGAGAAATTGGGGCTGAAAATGACCCTCATCTGGTAGCACAAACAGAAGTCCACAATCAGAGGCACAGAGGACTCCCATCACCTTCCACAGAAGCAGAGCACCAAAAGACCTAGTGTCATTTCCCCCTGGAAAATCTAGGCATGGAGGAATTCACTTTAGCAAATAGGTATGGGAGAATAGTTTGTCCATAGCCCAGTCACTGTCTTCAAGAGGAAATGCTATACCCGCTCTCGAAGAAAGCCGGATAGCTGAAGCAACACCAGCTCAGGCCAAAACCCTCATCCCCTGCATTTCTGAGCAATGAATGAGCAGCGGTTCTTGTCTAGAACCAGGAGGTTCTCGAAGTCAACAGTTTGGTCCCAGGATGTGTCAATCAGTTCAGATACAGCCTTCAGATCCACTCATGATTCCAGGGTCTTGGCAATGACTGTGGTCTCAGGTTCCCTGCTCAGAGGAAAGTAAGCTTCTCCCTCGCCAGTTCTACCCCCTGATAGTGATCTCTCTGCCTCTCTGTCTAATAAGTGCAAACGCATTGTTTGTAAGATAACAAATACCAGGCACACTAATTGGGGGCAGAGGATGATTTATTGAATTTGGACCAAGGTTCCTATGGAGGGCAGCTAGGTACAGAGAACCTCCCACCATCCTAAAATACCAGACCTTTGCTCGGAGCTCCAATGTCATTCTCCTGTTCTTTGTCTTCCTGGATCTCCTCACCAACCTGAAGCATCTGCTGTGTGTCACGCTGTACTGACCCCTTGTTGACACAAGTTCATTCTCTTCTGGCTCCATTATAACATGCCCATATTCTACGACAGGCACTGTTTGCTTATCTCATGACATCATTTGGCTGAGGGTCATGAGAGGTAGAAGGCAGGCTTGTGCTGCCACATCTCCATGCAGTTCCACAAGGGTAGCCTAAGGGAGTGCTCAAGGTTCTTCCACATTCGAATATTCTTCAATGCGTCCTTTTGGACATATAAGTTGTCTTCCTGAATCGGTCACTGAAGTCTTTCAGATGGGTTCACTTGGGCTATGGGTCTCTTCCAAAGTGATCTCCGTTTGCTTCTGTGGACTCCAAGTACATGAGACCATCCTGGACCTAAGGTTCTACACCTAAGGTGTAGAGTCTGCCTATGATGCATGATCATTTTTGAAGATTGGGAGCCTTTGATGGCAGCATTTCTGGAGAGGCTCGAGGTACTCGTGTCCTCCCTGTTGAAGATTCCAGAAAAGTCTGGCATGGATGCGGGTGTTCAGTTGTCTTTCCTTGGGTGGGCCTTCTCCTGTTCAGAAGCTCCGTGCTTGTGTGGGAGGGCCTTATCCTTGTGCCAGGCTCATATTTCCTCCCCTGAGGCTTTGCTTGAGGCCTGATTGTTTCTTGGCCTGTCGTGGTTAAGATGGAATGGTGGATGCTTGTCTTTCTCTGGAATCCAGAGGGCTGGTGCTGATAATCACGACCAAACACTATGAATTGGGCCATGGAGAAGGTGACTCCGACTCTCTTCGCAAACTGCCTTGATGATAGACCCAGACCTCTCCAGCAGTTAGGGACGGCCTGGTGCTCTTGGCCCACCCACGACTACTCTAGCCAATTGTAGTGTTCAAGCTTGATGTAATTAGGAGTGGTTGCTATGAACTCAAATATTTGTGTCATCACAAATGCTGGCTTCACTGAAGCAGCTGTCCCTCTCCCATGACCTTGGTGTCCTAAGGCTTTAGGTAGTAGGCCCCCGAAGGACAGAACAAGAGCCCTCTGAGTCTGATCAAGATCTCAGGATGTCTTGTGGATTAGTGTCCCACTTCCCCTTTCTGGAAAAAGGGGAAAGAAAATGATGTTCAGTATACCTTCCTTTAGGCCAACATTTTCCAAGAGACGGCAAGGTGTCCTGTTTCCACTACAATTTCTAGAGATCTCAAGAAACGGTGAGGCCTCATGTGTATCAACAACTCTCCATGGGGTTGGTAATCTTGTGTGTGAGAGCATCCTTTCTCAGTGTCTTTTGCCTATGGCTCAGTGATGACTAAGGGACGGAAAGACCCTTTCGAGGAAAAAGGTGAAGGCATAGATATATGATGCTGTCTGTCATTTCATGTCTTAGTTTCCTCAAACACACGGCTAATGGTTTAAGTCTCTGTCTACCTGGCTTTCCCTTACACACTTTTGCAAAGTCTTAGAGGAGAGTGTCATTCTGCATCAGGGCTAAGCCTAAGGAAGAGGCCCGGACCGCACCCGTTGTCATCATTAGTTGTCCTTGTTGCGGTAACGGGTATAATCATGTTGACCATGTCTCTTTTGTCAGAAGGATAGGTACGGCTAATATCGATGGCTTGCAAGGCCCATTCGAGCAGACCTTTGCAGTGAGCCGCAATGCCCTTGCAAGGACTATTGTATAAGGAAGGCTTGGTCCATTTTGGCAAGACAGTATTCCTCGGCCTTTGAAGAGAATGAACGCCCTGGACCTTGCCTTGACATGAATGTCCCATGCCTGGCTGATGTGAAATGAAAAGGCAAGAAGAAAAAGGGAAATATCTGGGGCGCCTGGGTGGGTCAGTGGGTTAAGCCGCTGCCTTCGGCTCAGGTCACGATCTCAGGGTCGTGGGGTCGAGTCCCACATCGGGAGCTCTGCTCAGCGGGGAGTCTGCTTCCCTCTCTCTCTCTCTCTGCCTGCCTCTCTGTCTACTTGTGATTTCTCTCTGTCAAATAAATAAATAAATAAAAATCTTTTAAAAAAATAAAAAAGAAAAGAAAAAGGGAAATATCATATGGCTTCCCATAATATGTGCCTCATAAGGAATACCTTGGCGCTTTGTCCTCTTTAATAAACACGTATTCTCATAAAACTGCCTTCACACAATCACCAAGATTGGGTGCCTCATTAGTGTCGTATTGTTTGTCCCTATACCCCTTTGCTTTTTCAATATGTTTCTTGACTGTCATAAGGGAGTGAAATGATCTGTTTGTAGTCTTTCTGAGAATGATAGATGGGACGAAGCCCAATGCTCTCCACAACACTGCCACATGAGGCAAGTGGAAGAATTCATTCTTTCTTATGTCTCAGTAAGAATTTGTGGTGACATGTAGGACAGTGATATGGTAGTAGTATCTAATAACCTCGTGCTTGTCTACAGCCAAGAAGGAAACAGGACGAAAACCACAACAACTGCAATGGAGTGGAAATTGACCGGAAGCCTACAAGGTAATCTACACAAAGAAGAAAGGTAGTCGCAGAGACTAAGGCGGAAGGTTGGAGACATGGCCTATAGGAGATTTCGTTGGTTCATGCATCAGATGGCAGTGATCCCTTGCAAAGGACAAAGGCACAGGAGAGCAGGGCACGCTGGAAATCCACAAGGCACCTGTTTCCCAGTGCCATTGGCTGTGACGAGAAGAGGGTCTGAAGGGCATGAGTTCTTGACAACACAAGTCGTGAGTGCTGGAGTTTTCAGATCAACAGGCTTGGCAGATATAAACTCGAAAGAACTCCGTGTTTTTCCTGCATAGGTCACCAACAAGCAACCTGGAGACCATGATCAGCGACAATACCAGGACACGCAGTGGGAAGGTTGGTGGGTCATGGCAGTGCATCCATGAGAGGCAGTGTTCGTGGAGTTGTCTCAATGGGAGCATAAGAAATATTGGGCTCCCACACTAGGAGCATCAAGACCGAGCTACTGGCCAATACAGGATGGTGAGGAGCATCCTCACCTCATACAGAGCACCAAAAGATTCCCTACTCTGCCCACACGAAATCCCAACCATAGAACACTTGAGGGACAGCCTTCCTCACTCCAGGTTGTTTAGTCCAAGGAGAACAGACTCTCAATAGGTGACGAGAAGAATGTCTCGACCACATGATCTCTTCTGAACACATCATTCTGTAGGCCTGCGTTCTGATGACTTTGTGGAATGTCTCCTTTCACAGGCACACCAGAGCCCACCATGGTAAAACTCAGCATATTCAGCCCAGGCCCCAAACACCAAAGGCAGGCAAGGAGAGCCACTGCAGATGGCTGGTCTCAAGGGCAGCATCAGCCACAATACAAACATCAGATGGCATGCATGACACACACACACACACACACACACACACACACACTAGAAAAACCTTACGGACCCGCCCTTGGTCACTCAATGATCTCTTCTACCTAAATGAATTACCCAGAGGATAGAAAACAGAATAAGTATTTAGAATACAGAGATGAGACAGAGATCTAGATCTAATACAAGATGGAAGAATCAATAGGTGCCAAGGAAAAAGAACAAGAAAGGAACATGGCTAGGAAATCAGAGTGAAGCTTCTACATAAACACGCGTGATGTGGGTTTGAAAGCAGCTGCCTGGATCCTCCCTATACATCAGAAAATATAGAAGATATCAGAGAGTCTTGAACCACAGAGATAAAACTGATAAAGATAAAAGAACCTAAAAAACTCCTGAAGAGAAGATTGGTAGGAGACTGGATGCAATGACTGGGAACATGGCAAAAGTAGAGGATCCAATTAGTGACCTGTAAGAACAAGCCTAGAAAATAAGGAAGCAAATTCTAAAAGAGAAAAAAGAATGACAGAAAATGACAATGAGCTTAGGGAATCATCATCCAAAAAGAAAGGAAATAGGTGCCTATTGTAGGATAAGTAAGAGTGAGAGAAAGAAAAGAGGGCTTAACATGGATTTGAGAATTGGGGCTGTCAATGACCCTCATCTGGGAGCTGAAACAGAGGTCCACAATCAGAGGCACAGAGGACTCCCATCACCTTCCACAGAAGCAGAGCACGAAAAGACATAGTGTCCTTCCCCCTGGAAAATCTAGGCATGGAGGAATTCTCTTTAGGCAAATAGGCATTGTGGAATAGTTTGTCTCTAGCCCAGTCACTGACTTCAAGAAGAAAAGCTATACCAGCTCTCAAAGCAGGCCGGGTAACTCAAGCAACACCCGACTAAGCCAAAATCCTTATCCCCTGCATTTCTGAACAATGACAGAGCAGCGGTTCTTTTCTAGAACAAGGAGGTATTCAGAAGTCAAAGGTTGTGTCCCTTGTTGTGTCCATCAGTTCAGAGGCGGCCTTCAGATCAACTCATGATTCCAGGGTCTTGGCTATGACTCTGGTCTCAGGTTCTCTGCTCAGGGGCAAGTAAGCTTCTCCCTCTCCAGCTCCAACCCCTGATTGCGATCTCTCTGTCTATCTGTCCAATATACGTGCATGTGCATCATTTGACAAGATAACAAAAACTAAACCAGGGTACATTAATTGATTGGTGCCAGAGGATGTTTTCTTGAATTTGTACCTAGGTTCCTGTGGAGGGCAGCCAAGTACCTGGAACCTCTCACCATCCTAAAATATCTGACCTTCTCTTCGATCTCGATCATTTATTCTACTGTTCTTTGTCTCCCTGGATCTACCACCAATCTGAAGCATCTGCTGTCTGTCGCACTGTACTGCCCCTTGATGGCAATGCTGCATCTTCTCGGGGCTCCATTAGAACATGCCCATCTTCCGCAAGAGGCACTGTTTGCTTATCTCATGAAACAATTTGGGGGATGATCATGAGAGGTGAAGGCAGGCTTGTGCTGCCATATTTCCATGCAGTTTCTCAGACGGTAGCTGCTCCTACCTGAGGGAGTGCTCAAGGTTCTTTCACATTAGAATCCTCTTCAATGCGTCCTTTTGAACATAAATGTTGTCTTCCTGAAACGGTTAAGAAGTCTTAGAGATGGCTTCACTTGGGCCCTGGGTCTCTTCCAACATGCTCTCCATTTGCTCCTGTGGACTGCAAGTACATGAGTCCATCCTGGACCTAAGGTTAAGTGTGTAGAGTCTGCCTTGATGCATGGTCATTTTTGAAGATTGGGACACCTTGTTGGCACCTTTTCTGGAGACGCTCGAGGTACTCGTGTCCTCGCTGTGGAAGACTCCAGACATGTTTTTGGCACGGTTGCGGGGGTTCATTTTGCACCTCCTTGTGTGGCCAGTTTACTGTTCAGAAGCACCCTGATAGGGTGGGAGGGCCTCACCCTTGTGCCGGGCTTGGATTTCCTTCCCTGGGGCTTTGCTTGAGGCCTCATAGTTTATTGGCTTGTTGTGGTTAAGATGGAATGGTGGATGCTTGCCTTTCTCTGGAGTCCAGAGGACTGGAGCTGACAGTCACGACCAAACACTACGAACTGGGCCATGGAGAAGGTGACACCAACTCGCTTCACAAACTGCCTTGATTTGAGACCCAAGCAGCTCCAGCAGTTGGGACGGTTTGGTGTCCTCTGTCCCACCCATGACTACTCCAGCCAAGTGTAGTGATCAGAGGTGTCTTGATGAGGAGTGGTTGCTAATACCTCAAATCTTTGTGACATCACAGATGCTGGCTTCACTGAAGCAGCTGTCCCTCTACAATGACTTTGGCATCCTATGGCTTTAGGTAGGAAGCCCCGGGAGGGACAGAACAAGAGCCCTCTGAGACTGTTGGAATACTCAGGTTGTCTTGGGTGTTAATGTCCCACTTCCCCTTTCTAGACTAAGAGGAAAGAAAATGACGTTCAGTATACCTTCCTTTAAGGCAACATTTCTCCAGATACGGAAATGTGTCCTATTTGCACTAAAATTTCTAGAGAGCTCAAGACACAGGAGACCTCGCGTATATCAACAGCTCTCTGTGGGTTTTGTCATCCTGTGTGTGAGAGCGTCCTTTGTCAGCGTCTTTTGCCTATGGGTCAGTGATGAGTAAGTTTGGCATGTCCCTTTTCGAGGAAAAAGGTGAGGGCTTCGATATACGCTGCTGTCTGTGGCCTCATATCCTAGTGTTCTGAAATGCACGGCCAGAGATTAGGGCTCTGTCTCCCTGGTTTTCCCTTAATCACCTTTGCAATGTCTTCAAGGAGACTGACCTTCGGCATCAGAGCTAACTCTTAAGGGAGAGGCCTGGACTGCACCCATTGTCATTATTAGTTGACTATACTTGTTGTGGTAACGGGTATAGACACGCAGACCAAGTCTCTTTAGTCAGAATGAAAGGGACGGCCTATACCGACGACTTGCAAGGTACTTTCAAGCAGACCTTTGGAGTGAGCCGCAATGCCCTTACAAGGACTAGTGGATAAGGAATATTCGGTCTATTTTGGCAACAGAGTATTCCTCTGCCGTCGAAGATAATGAACCCCTGTTGCTTGCCTTAACATGAATGTCCCATGCCCTGCTGATGGGAAATGGAAAAGGCAAGCAGACAAAGGGAAATGTCAGATGGCTTCCCACAATATGTGCCTCGGGAGGAATACCTTGGCCCTTAGTGTAGGAAGGGAAAAATGAAGGGCAAGAAGTCAGAGAATGAGACCCACCAGGAGTGACTCAGGACTCTGAGAACCAAGCTGAGGGTTACAGAAAAGAGAAGTGTTAAAGGGGTGTTCAGGAGTTGTGGCATATATTAGGAGGAGCCCTGGGACGTACATGCTACTAAAGCATCCGTGAATACTCTGTCAAAAACGGATGATGGATGATTGGCGGGCTTTCTCAACAGAACAACAAGAACAACAACAAAAATTCAGGAGACAACTATCTGTCCCTTTCAAAACCAAAGGAAGAAACAGGGAGAAAAGGAAAGCATTATATTGTTTATTATATTACCTTATTGAAATGACATGGGATTGCTTTACCAAAATGTCCTTCCCTGAATTGCGTCTTTATCCTTGTGACTTATAGTCTACCCGCCTCTTCCATCTCTGGAATCGATGAGAGGACATGGCAATGCCTTCGCTCAATACCTAGAAGAGTGGCCCAGGATAATGACTTGAACCTGGCCTTCTGTGTGTTGGCAAGTGTTGGATTACTGATTCAAACGCTTCAGTCACACTAGAGAGCTGAGATTTTGTAGGTTTCCAGACCTATTCTTGGGAGTTGCTATGTGTCTGATAATTTATCCTCTTCTCTCCGGTCTTGGATTTGCTAGCATAAATGTGTGGATGTGTCTCTTAGGTTATTCTTTTTTCCTTTCTACACGTTCTCAAGATGTTTTATACTTTCAGCTGTGTTCTTGTCTCCCTCTTTTATCCCAGTAATGGCTTCTGCAGTTTGTTCATCATTAAGACACTGAATTGTGAGATCTCCTGATTTTTTTTCCTATTTGTTTGTTTGTATTTCCTTTATTTCGTTAAGTATATGTATGATTTCATTTTTTCTGTTAACTTTGGAAATGGTTCTTCTTCTTCTTGTTCCTTCAGCATCGAGGTAGGTTGCTTTCCTTTTTTTTTTTTTCTGGTGTTTTTAAATTTTGGAAATGCACGCATTAACCCTATATGGTTTCCCCATCAAATGTTTTAGCATCACCCCATAAGTTTCTTGGCATTCCTTTGTTCATGGCTCTTTCTGCTTTTCCTTTGGATTTTTCTTTCTTGCATTCATTGTTAGTTCATGATGTGTGGTGTTTTCCAACTTTTAGTGTCTGGCTGTGTCCAATTTGAAAGTGATATCTTCCCGTTTTCATACCTTCATGATCATAAGTGCACAGGATAGGTTTTGACTTCTCTTCCATTAATTACACCTGCATTTGGACTCTAGCTCATGACCTGTGATATACAAAGTTCGGTCTGCCTTTGGGAAGAATATATCTTATGATCCTCAGATACGCAATCTTTCTCATGGATCCCCACAGCTCAGGAGGTCTAGTGAGCCAATGTGGACGTCTGTTATTCCTTACCACCTTTCCATCCAGAATCTGTGCTGTGCTTAACGTGGATATCTTAGTCCCCAACAATATTGGATTAAAGTCCCCATCTCCCTTCCTCTCGGTTCATATGCTTCCAACGTTTAGATAAACCCTTGTTTTGGGTGTATATGTTAGCAATTCTTCCAGGTTTCTGGTGTTTGGATGCTCCATCAAGACAAAACACCTTCTGCTAATCTTTTGTCTCTCAGAGGCATAAAATTGCTCCATTTGACATAGACACAATCACTTTTGCTCTCTTCCCCTTGGCAATAGTGTAACCTACGTCTTCCCAATATCTTCACTTTCAAGCCTTATGTATCTTTATATTCGAAGGAAATTTCCTATTGTCAACAGAAGGTCGAGCTTTTTAATATTTTTGCTTTCTTATGGATTTTTTTGCCTTTTTTTTTGGTCATTTCAAGCACTCTTATGAAGTGTTTGTATTGTTGGGAGACTTTAATCCTGACTACTGAATGAATTATTGATAGGTAAGTAGTTCACATTCTCATTTCGGTTGGCTTCTGACTTGGACTCTCTTTGCATTTCCCCTTAGAGTATTTTCTTTGGGGTTGCTTCCTTAGTGTGATTCTTACTTCCTCTCCCTCTTTTGCGTGTCTTATCTGTGAGTTTGTTCTGGTGTGTGTGCATGTGCCAGTGGTAGTGTGTGTGTGGTGTCTGTGTGTTTCACATAACACTTATAATTAAATTTCAAGAGATAAGAATTCGGTCTCTTAAGGATAGCAACTGAATTGGAGATGCCTTGAAAAATCACATTCCATTCATTTCGGAACATCTTCTGCAAGGGACATCATCTATTTTCCTCTTCGAAAAATACATATTCTCACAAAACTGCCTTCAAACAAACACCAAATTTTTGTGCCTCATAAGAGTAGATTTTTTGTCCCTATACCCCATGCATTTTTTATGTTTCTTGACTATTTGAAGGCAGTAAAATCTTCTTGTTTTTGTCCTTCTGAGACAAATATCCTTCTGAGAATGATAGATGTGATGAAGCCCAATGGTCTCCGCAACCCTGCCACATGAGACACGTGGAAGAATTCATTCTGTCTTATGTCTTGGTAAGAATTTGCCGTGACATGGAGGACAGTGAGGTGTTATTAGTGTCTAATAATCTCGTGTTTGTCTTCAGCCATGAAAGCAACAGAAAGAAGACAACATAAACTGCAACGGGGTGGATATTGACCTGAAGCCTACAAAGTAATCTCCACAGTGAGAAGTCCAGAGACTAAGGGAGAAGGTTGGAGACATGGCTCAGTGGAGATTTTTGTAGTTCATGCATCAGAGGGCAGAGATACCATTCAAAGGACAAAGGCACAGGAAAGCAGGGCTCACTGGGAACCCACAAGAAACCTGTATCCCAGTGCCATGGGCTGTTATGTGCATAGTATCTGTGGGCACAAGTTCTTGAAACACAAGTCGTGAGGGCTAGATTTTTCAAATCAGCAGGTTTGGCAGTCATGGTCTCGTATGAACACCACGTTTTTCCTGCATAGGACACCAACAAGCAACCATGGGCAGACATCCTGGAGACAATGATGAGAGACAGTACCAGGAGAAGCAGTAGGAAGATGGTGGGACCTGGCAGTGCGTCCATGAGAGGCAGTGTTCGTGGAAATGACTCAATGGGGGCATAAGAAATTTTGGACCCTCTCACCAGCAGCATCAAGACAGAGCTATTGGCCAAGAAGGACAGTGAGGACATTTGCTGCCAAGCCTGCCAACACGAAATCCCAACCATGGAACACTTGGAGAACTGCCTTCCTCAGTCCAAGATGCTTAGTCCACGGAGAACAGACTCTCCCATTCGGCACGAGAAGAAAGCCTTGACCACATGCTCTCTTCTGAACACAGAATTCTGCAGGCCTGCATTCTTTTGAGTTGGTGGAAAGTCTCCTTTCACAGGCACACCAGAGCCCACCTAGGTAAACTTCAGCATATTCAGCCCAGACCAAAAAAACATCAAACGTCAGGAAAGGAGGGCCCTAGCAGTTGACTGGTCTCAAGGAAGGGTCAGACGTACACAACAGCAGATGGCATGCATGCCATACACATACACAAACACACCAAAATCCCTTAAGTGTCAGACCTTGGTCACTCCGGGATCTCATCTTTATAAAGAAATTAACCTCAGGATAGAAGACAGAATGAGATATTCAAATACGGAGAGGAATACAGATACTAGAACCAAGGCAAAGATGGAATAATCAATTGATGCCAAGATAAGAGAACAAGAAATTATCAAGGCTAGGCAATCGGAGTGAAATCTCTACATATAAAAAGCCTAAGGGGTTTAAAAGCAGCGGCCTGGATGTTCCCTATACATCAGAAAACATAGAAGATATCAGAGAGTCTCGAACCACAGAGATAAAACTGAAAATATAAAAGAACATAAAGAGCTACTGAAGAGAAGATAGGTAGGAGAATGGATGCAACGTCCGGGAACATGGCAAAAGTAGAGGATCCAATCAGTTTCCTGGAAGAACAAGCCTAGAAAATAGGGAAGCAAATTCTTGAGAGTAGGCAAAATAATGGAACATAACAATGAGTTTAGGGAATCTTCAACTCACAGGAATTGAAAGAGGTTCCTCTTGTAGGAGAAGTAAGAGTGAGAGAAAGAAAATAGGGCTTAACATGGATGGGAGAAATCGGGGCTGAAAATGACCCTCATATGGGAGCAGGAACAGAAGTCCAGAATCAGAGGCACAGGTGAATCTCATCAACTTATACAGAAGCAGAGCGCCAAAAGACATTGTGTAATTCCCCCTGGAATATCTAAGCATAGAGGAATTCTCTTATGGCAAATAGGTCTGGGAGACTAGTTTGTCCATAGCGCAGTCACTGACTTCAAGAGGAAAAGCTATACCAGCTCTCAAAGCAAGCCGGATAGCTCAAGCAACACCAGCCCAAGAGAAAATCCTTATCCCCTGCATTTATGAACAATGACAGAGCAGCGGTTCTTGTCTAGAAACAGGAGGTATTCGGAAGTCAAAGGTTGGGTCCCGGGTTGTGTCCATCAGTTCAGACGCAGCCTTCAGATCAACTCATGATTCCAGGATCTTGGCATTGACTCTGTTCTCAGGTTCTCTGCTCAGGGGCAAGTAAGCTTCTCCCTCTCCAGCTCCACCCCCTCACTGTGATCTCCCTGCCTCTCTGTCCAATACATGCATGCACATATTTTGAGAAGAAATAAAAAACAAAACCAGGCACAATAATTGACTGGGGCCAGAGGATGTTTTTTTGAATTTGGACCTAGATTCCTGTGGACGGCAGCCAGGTACAGAGAACCTCCCACCATCCTAAAATGGCCGACCTTCTCTCGGTGCTCGCTTGTTCAATCTCCTACTCTTTGTCTTCCTGGATCTCCTCACCAACCTGCAGCATTTGCTGTCTGTTGCGCTGTACTGACCCCTTGTTGACACATTGTACATCCTCTCCTGGCTATATTAGAACATGCCCATCTTCTGCAAGAGGCACTGTTTGCTTATATCATGAAACCATTTGGGGGATGGTCATGAGAGCATGAAGGCAGTCTTGTGCTACCACATCTCCATGCAGTTCCACAGAGGGTAGCTGCTCCACCCTGAGGGAGTGCTCAATGTTCTTCCACATTCAAATCCTCTTCAATGTGTCCCTTTGGTCATATAAGGTGTCTTTCAGAAACGGGTACGGATGTCTTTCAGAGGGCTTCATTTGGGATATGGATCTCTTCCAACATGCTCTCCTTATGCTCCTGTGGACTCCACATACATGAGTCCATTGTGGATCTTAGGGTGTAGAGTCTGCCTTGGATGCATGGTCTTTTTAGAAGTTTGGGAGGTCTGTTGGCATCGTTTCTGGAGACGCTCGAGGTACTCGAGTACTCCCTGTTGAACTCCAGACATGTCTCTGTAAAGTTTGTAGGAGGTCACTTTGAGCTTTCCTTGGGTGGCCCTCTTCCTGTTCAGAAGCTCCATGATTCGTTGGAAGGGCCTAAACCTTACACAGGCCAGGATTTCCTCCCCTGAGGCTTTGCTTGCATCTGATTGATTCTTGGCCTATCCTGGTTAAGATGGAATGAGGGATTCTTGCCTTTCTCTAGAGTCCAGAGGGCTGGTGCTGAGAGTCACGACCAAACACTGCGAATTAGTCCATGGAGAAGGTGAAACCAACTCGCTTCGCAAACTGCCTGGGTGACAGACCCAGGCTGCTCCAGCGGTTTGGGACGTCTTGGCGTCCTCTTGGCTCACCCAAGACTACTCTAGTCAAGAGTTGTGATGAGGTGTGGGTTAATGAGGAGTGGTTGAAATGACATCAAAACTTGGTGGCATCACAGTTGCTGGCTTCACTGAAGCAGCTGTCCCTCTCCCATGACCTTGGTGTCCTATGGCTTTCGGTAGGAAGCCCCGGGAAGGACAGAACAAGAGCCCTCTGATCTAGAGCAAGAACCCAGGTGGTCTTGTGTGTTAATGTCCCTCTTCCAATTCTAGACAAAGAAGAAAGGATATAACGTTCAGTATACCTTCCTTAAGCCAACATTTCCCCAGAGACGGCAAGGTGTCCTATTTACACTACAATTTCTAGAGATCAAGACACAGTGAGGCCTCATGGATATCAACAGCTCACCGTGGGGTTTGACATCCTGTGGGTGAGAGTGACCTTTTTTAGCGTCTTTTTCCTATGGGTCAGTGATGACTAAGGGACAGAATCCCCTTTTCAATGAAAAAGGTGTGGGCATCGATATATGGTGCTGTCTTCTAGTATTCTGAAACACACAGCTAAGGGATTAGGGCCTGTCTACCTGGCTTTCCCTTAAACCTCTTTGCAATGTCTTTGAGGTGAGTGACAATCTGCATTAGAGCTATCTCTAAGGAAGAGGCCTGGACTGCACCCATGGTTATCATTAGTTAACTGTACTTGTTGTGGTAATGGGAATAGATATGTTTACCACGTCTCTTTAGTTAGATGGAAAGGGATGGCCTATATTGATGGCTTGCAAGGGCCACTCGAGCAGACCTTTGGAGAGAGCCGCAATGGTCTTGTAGGACTAGTGGATAAGGAAGGTTTCACCCATTTTGGCAGCACAGTATTACTCAGCCGTGGATGAAAATGAACCCCTGGACCTTGCCTTGACATGAATGTCCCATGCTTGGCTGATGTGAAATCGAAAAGGCAAGCAGACAAAGGGAAATATCATATAGCTTCCCACAATATATGCCTCCAGAGGAATACCTTTGCCCTTAGTAAAGGAAGGGAAAACTGAAGGGGAAGATATCAGAAAAGGAGACCCACCCATAGTGACTCAGGACCATGAGAACCAAGCTGAGGGTTACAGAAAAGAGACACATGCAGGGAATGAGGGAACTGCTAGTAGGTGTTCAGGAGTTGTGGCATATATTAGGAGGAGCACTAGGTCGTAATGCAACTAAAGTATCCGTGAATACTCTGTCAAAAACGGATGATGGATGATACGCAGGATTTCTCTACAGAAGAGCAACAACAACAACAACAATTCAGAGGAAAATAATCTGGCCATTTCAAAACCAAAAGAAGGCACAAGGAGAAAAGGAAAGAATTATTTTTTAATTATCTTTCCTTATTGAAATGGCATAGGATTTGTTTTCTAAAAATGTCCTTAACTGAATCTGGTCTTTATCCTTGTTAATTAGATCTACCCGCCTCTTCCATCTCTGGAATCGATGAGAAGACAGGACAATGCCTTTGCTATATACCTAGAAGAGTGGCCCAGGAAAATGACTTGAACCTGGCCTTCTGTGTGTTGGCAGGTGTTGGATTACTGCTTCAAACTCTTCAGTCACTACTAGAGAGCTGAGATTTTGTAGGTTTCCTTACATAATCTTGGGAGTTTCTATGTTTCTGGGAAATTAACCTTTTCTCTCTGTTCTTTGATTTGTTAGCATAAATGTGTGGATGTGCCTCTTTGGTTATTCTTTTTTTTTTTTTCTCTACCAGTTGTCATGTGGTTTCATACTTGCAGCTGTGTGCTTGTCTCCCTATTTGATCCCACTAATGTCTTCTGCGGTTTGTTCATGTTTTCAAAACTGAAGTTTGAGATCTACTGATTTTTTTCCTATTGGTTGGTTTGTGTTTTCTTTAATTCGATAATCATATGTATGATTTCATTTTTTCACTTAACTCTGGAATTCGGTTCTTCTTCTTGTTGTTCCTTCAGGCATCCAGTTAGGTTGCCTTTTTTTTTCCTTCGGTGTATTTAAGTTTTGGAAATGCACATATTTAACCCTATATGGTTTCCCCATAAAATGTTTTGGCATTATCCCATGAGTTTCTTGACGTTCCATTTCACGGCTCTTTCTGCTTTCCTTTGGATTTACTTTCTTGCATTCATTGCTCGTTCGTGAGTGTGTTGTGTTTTCCAACTTTTAGTGTCTGGCTGTATTTCCAATTTGAAAGTAATATCTTTCTGTTTTCATACATTCGTGATCATAAGTGAACAGGATAGCTTTTTACTTCTCTTACCTGAATTATGACTGGATTTGGACTTGAGCTCATGACCTGGGATAGACAAAGTTAGGTATGCCCCTGGAAGAACATATCTTATTGTTCTCTGAGACGCAATCTTACTCATGGATCCCCAAAGTTCAGGTATTCTAGAGAGCCCATGGGGACGTCTGTTATTCCTTACCACCTTTCCATCCAGATGATCTGTCCTGTGCTTAACATGCATATCATAGTCACGAACAATATTGGATTAAAGACCACATCTCTCTTCCTGTCTGTTCATAGGCTTCCAAAGTTTAAATACACCCATGTTCGTGGTGTATATGTTGGCATTTTTTCCAGGTTTCTGATGTTTGGATGCTCCATCAAGACAGAACACCTTCTGCTAATCTTTTGTCTCTCGAACGTATAAAATGCCTCTAGCTGACTTAGGAACAATCATTTTGGCTCTCTTCTCCTTGCCAATAGCAAAACCTACGTCTTCCTAATTTCTTCACTTTCAGGCTATGTGTATCTTTATAGCTGAAGGATATCTCCTATGGGCAACAGAGGTCGAGTTGTTTAATATTTGATGTTTTCTTATGGATCTTTTCTGTCTTTTTTTCTTTTCTTTTTTTTTTTTTTTGTAATTTCAACCACTTCTACAAACTGTTTGTATTGTTGGGAGACATTAATCCCGAATGCTGAATGAATTTCTGATAGGTAAGTATTAGTCAGAATGGCTTCTGACTAGGATTCATTTTGCCTTTCGCCTTTATGGTATTTTCTTTGTGGTTACTTCATTAGTGCAATCTCACTTCCTCCCCATCATTTGCATATCTTTTCTGTATGTGTGTGTTCGTGTGTGTGTGTGTGTGTGCATGTGTTAATGTGTGTGTGTGGTCTGTGTGTGTTTCACATACACTTACTATTAAATTTCAAGAAAGGAATTCGATCTCTTATGGATAACAATTCAATTTGACATGCCCTGAAAACTCACATTCCATCTGTTTCAGGAACAACCCCTGCAAGGAATATCATCTTTTGTCCTCTCCAATAAACACGTATTCTCACAAAACTGCCTTAAATAAACACCACATTTTGGGTGACTTACTAGAGTCTTATTGTTTGTCCCTATACCCCTTGCTTTTTCATATATTTTGTGACTGTCATGAGGGAGTAAAATGGTCTGTTGTCTTTATGATAATGATAGATGTGAGGAAGCCCAATGCTCTCCACAACACTGCCATATGAGGGAAGTGCATGCCCATATTTTGACAAAAATAAAAGCAAAAACTGTAAAAAAATTGACTGGGTCCAGAGGATGGTTTATTTAATTTGGATTTAGGTCCCAGTGGAATGCAGCCAGGTACAAAGAACATCCCACATCCTAAAATGCCAGACTGTCACTCTTAGCTTCCTTGTTCATTCTCCTGTTCTCTGTCTTTCTGGATACCCTCACCAACCTGTAGCATCTGATGTCTGTCCCGCTGTAATGCCCCCTTGTTGACACATTGCCATCATTTCCTGGCTCCATTAGAACATGCCCACTACCACAAGAGGCACTGTTTGCTTATCACATGATATGTTACCACTTGGGGAATGATCATGAGAGCATTAAGGCAGGATTGTGCTGCCACATCTCCATTCATTTTCCAAGAAGGTAGCTGCGCCAAGCTGTGGAAATGCTCAAGGTTTTTCAACATTTGAATCCTCTTCAATGCATCCCTTTGGAGATACACGTTGTTATCTTCAAATGGGGACGAAAGTCTTTCAGATGAATCCACATGGTCTATGGGTCTCTTCCAACATGCTCCACACTTGCTCCTGTGAAATCCAAGTACATGAGTCTGTCCTGGGCCTCAGGATTTCGGGTGATGAGTCTGCCTTTGGTGCTTGTTCACTTCTAAAGAATGGGAGGCCATTATGGCCCAATATCTTGAGATGCTAGGGATACTCATGTCCTTTCTATTGAAGACTCCAGACATGTTTTTGGCATGGTTGTGGGTGTTACCTGGGAGCTTTCCTTGGGTGACCATTTTCCTGGTCAGAAGTGCCCTGATGGGGAGGGAGGACCATAGCCATGTGTTCAGTGTGGAGTTCCTCCCCTCAGTCATTGTTTGACGCCTGACTCTTCCTTGGCCTATCGTGGGTAAGATGGAATGGTGGATTCCTGCCTTTCTCTGGAGTCCAGAGGGCTGGTGCTGACAGTCATGACCAAAGACTACAAATTCGGCCATGGGGAAGGTGACACCGACTCGCTTCGCAAACTGTCTTGGTGAGAGACCCAGACAGCTCCAGCTGTTGGGGAGGGCTTGGGATACTCTTGGTCCACCCATGACTACTCCAGCCAAGTGCCGTGATCAGGTATGGTTTGGAGAGAAGTGGTTGCTAACCTCAAACTTGGCGACATCAAAGAAGTTGCTTTCACTGAAACAGCAGTCCCTCTCTCATGACCTTTGAGTCCTAGGGATTTAAGTATGAAGCTCTGGGAAGGATAGAAAAGGAGCCCTCTGAGATTGAACAAAAACTCGGTCATCTTGTGTGTTAATTTCCCACTTTGCCTTTCTAGACAAAGAAAAAAGAAAATGACATTCAGTATACCATCCGTTTGGCCAACATTTCTCCAGAGATGACAGGGTTTTCCTATTTTAACTGTAATTTCTGAAGATCTCAAGAAACAGTGGGGCCTCTTGGGTATCAACAGCTCTCTTTGAGGTTTGTCATCCTGTGGTTTAGAGAGTCCTTTCTCAGAGAATTCTCCATATGGGTTAGTGATGACTAAGGGATGGAAAGTCCCTTTTCAAGAAAAAATGTTAGGGAATAAATGTATTGTGCTGTCTGTGTCCTTAGCACCCAGTGTTCTGAAACAGGAGTCATAAGGGATTAGGGCTCTGTCTACCTGTTTTTACTTTAAACACCTTTGCAAATTCTTCAAGGAGAGTGGAATTCTACATGATATCTAACCCTTAAAAAAAAGCCATGGAGAGCACTCCTTGTTATCATTAGTTAACTCTACCTACTGCGGTAATGGGTATAGCCATGTAAACGAAGTCTCTTAATCAGAGGAAAAGGAATGTACTATATCAATGCCCACTTGAGCAGAAGTGTGGATGGAGCTGCAATGCCCTTGCAAAGACTAGTGGATAAAGAAAGTGTGATCCGTATTGGCAACAGAGTATTCCTCAGGCATCAGAGAAAATAAACCCCTGCTCCTTTCACTGACATGAATGCCACACGACTGGGTGATGTGAAATGAAAAAGGCAAGCAGACAAAACGAAATATCATATGGCTTCTCTTATATGTATCCCAGAGGAATACCATGGGCCTTAGTAGAAAGAAGGGAAAACTGAAGGGTAAGAAGTCAGAGAAGGAGACAAACCAGGAGTGACTCAGGACTCTGAGGAACCAAACTGAAGGTTAGAGAAAAGAGAGACATGCAAGAAATGAGGGAACTGGCTAATGGGTGTTGAGGAGTTGTGCCATATATTAGGAGGAGCACTAGGTCGTATATGGAACTAAATTATCCATGAATACTCTGTCAAAACAGATGATGGATGAGAGGCTGGCTTCCTCAATATAACAAAAATAAAATAAAATAAAATAAAAACAAACTCGCCCTTTGAAAAGGAGGTGAACACAGAGAAAAGGAAAGAATTATATTTTTATTATCCTTTCTTATTAAAACAGCATGGAATTTGTTTTTGATAACGTCCTTATCTGAATTGGATCTTTATTCTTGTAAATTAGAGTCTACCTGCCTCCTCTATTTCTGGTATCACTGAGAAGAAACGACATTGCTTTCATTAAATGTCTAGGTGAGCTGACCAGGAAAATGATTTGGATTTGACCTACTGTTTTGGAGAGGTGTTTGATTACTGCTTCAAACACTTTAGTCACTAGTAGAGAGCTCAGATTTTCTAGGTTCCTGACCCAATCTTGGGAGTTGATGTGTCTTGCATTTTATCCTTATCTCACAGTTCTTGGATTTGCTGTCATAATTGTATAATGGGTATTTTAGGTTATTTTTTTCCTTTCAATAAATTGTCATGTAGTCTCATACTTTCAACTATATCCTTGTTTCCCTGTTGAATCCAGGTAATGTCTCCTCCAGTTTGTTAAAGTTTTCAAAACTGACGTGAGAGTTCTCCTGATTTTTTCCTATTGCTTTGTTTGTATTTCTTTTATTTCAATGATCATATATATTATGTCTTTTATCTGTTCACTTTGGGGTTTGTTTCATCTCTAGTTTCTTATGCTGTCGGTTAGAAGGCTTTTTTTCGGTGTTTTTAATTTTTCAAATAAACGCATTTAACCATATATTCTTTCCCCATAAAATATTTTGGAATCATCCCATATGTTTCTTGACTTTACTTTGTTCAAGGTACTTTCTGATTTTCCTTTTGATTGTCCCTCTTTGACTCACTGCTGGTCCGGGAGTGTGTTGTGTTTTCCACATATTAGTGTCTGGCTGTGTTTGCCATTCCTAAGTGATTTCTTTCCATTATCATATTTTCGTGGTCATAATTTCCAAGATAGGATTTGAATTTTCTTCTATTAACTACAACTGGATTTTGACTCCAGCACAGGATCTATGATAGACAATGTTAGGTCTACCCTTGGGAAGACCTTCTCTTATGGTCCTCAGGAACACAATCTTAAGCATATTTTCCCAAACTCAAACATGATGACGTCTGTTATTCCTTACCACCTTTCCATCTAGATGATCTGTCCTGTGCTGAAAGTGGATATCGTAGTTTCCAATGATATTAAATTGTGGTCCCCATATCCCTTCCTTCCTGTTCATATGCTTCCAAAATTTAGATACAACCACGTTAATGGTGTATATGTTGGCAATTCTTCCAAGTTTCTGTGATTTGATGCTCTATCAAGGCAAAACTCCTCCCGATAATCTTTTCTCTCTCGAAGGCATAAAATCTCTCTATCTGCCATAGGCACAATCACTTCGGCTCTCCTCTCTTTGCCAATTGCATAACCTATGTCTTCCCAATTCTTTCACTTTCAAACTATGTGTTTCTTTATCTTCGAAGGAGATCTCCTATGGCCAACATAAGGTCGAGCTTGTTTTGTTTCTGTTATTTTGTTGTTGACCTTTTTTGCTTTAGTTTTTTGCTTTTTTTCCCTAAATTTTCATCCAGTCCAACAATTTGTTTGCAGTGACAGGAGAATTTAGTCCTAAATACTTGAACCAATTATTGATAGGTAAGGAGTTAACGTTCTCATTTTTGGTGTTTTCTGACTCATATTCTCTGTGCCTTTCCCCTTTATGATATTTTTTTGGAGTTTGCTTCCTTTAGTCCGAATCCTCACTTCTTCCCCGTCTTTTGTGTGTCTTATCTGTGTGTGTGAGAGTGTACGTGTGTGTGTTTTGTCTGTGTGTATTGTCTGTGTTTCACATAACACTTATAATGAAATTTCAAAATAGGAAGTTGGTCTTTTATGAATAGCAATTCAAATTGATATGCCATGAAAACCCACATTCCATCACTTTCAGCCACATTTCCTGCAAAGAATGTCCCATTTAGTCCTCTTTTATAAACACGTGATCTCACTATCCTGTGTTCAATCAAACACCAAATTTTGGGTGTCTGGTTAGACTCATAGTGTTTGTCCCCTTTTCCCTTGATTTTCACAGGTACCTTGACTACCATCAGAGAGTGAAATCCTGTTTGTGTTTCTGAGACTGATAGATATGACATACGCCAATGCTCTCCACAATTCTGCCATATGAGGCAAGTTGTGAGAATTCAATTTTGCTTATGTATTGGTAAGATTCGGTGGCGCTTTTGGAGGACAGTGAGATGGTAGTAGTGGGGAACTCCAGGCTTGTCTTTAGCCACGACCACAACTGGATGATTTCCACATCAGGTACAACATGGTGGAAATGGACCTGAAGCCTACAAAGCAAACTCCACAGCAAAAGAGAACAGAAGTCACAGATACTTTGGGGGAAGCCTGGAAACATGGTTTAGAGGAGACGTGTGCATTTGGTGCTACAGAGAGCAGTTAGCCAATGCAATGGACAAAGTTACAGAAGAAAGGAGCACACTGGAAACCCACAAGGAGCATGTTTCTCAGTGCCAGTGGCTGCGACCAGCAGAGTTTCCAAATGGCATGAGTTCTTGCCAACAAACGATTTTGAGACCCGGAGATTTCAGATCCGCAGGCTTTGCAGCCATCAATTGGAGAGAACACTCTGTTTCTCCTAGAGAGTACACCAACAAGCAACAAGGTGCAGACAGCCTGGAAACCATGACCAGAGACAATACCAGGAGACACAGTGGTGGTTTCTGACAGTGCATCCATGACAGGTAGTGTTCGTGGAGATGACTCAAAGTGGGCACATTAAATTTTGGGCTTTTGCACCAGCAGCATAAAGATGAAGCTACTGGGCAAAGTTAAGAAGGTAAGGACATTAGCTGCTAAACCTGCAAACACGAAGTCCCAACCGTGGAAGACCTTTGGGACTGCTATTCTTAGTCCAAGTTGCTTTGTCCCAGAAGAACAGACTCTCCTGAGGGGACAGGAAGAAAGCCCTGCCCACATTCTTTCTCCCGACCAGAGCCTTCTACGGGCCTTCATTCTGTTGAGTTGGTTGAATGTCTCCTTTCACAGGCACACCAGAGTCCACCAAGGTCTAGGGTGTATAGACGACCTTTGGTGCTTGGACACTTTTAAAGATTTGGCAGGTCCCGTGGTTGGGGTGGGCTTGGGATTCTCTAGGCCCACCCATGACTGCTCCAGCCAAGTGTAGTGATCAGGAGTGCTTTGGAGAGAAGAGTTTGCTATGAGCTCAAAGCTTGGTGACATAACAGAAGTGTGATTCATTGAAACAGCAATTCCTATCTCATGACCTTTGAATCCTATAGTTTTAGATAGAAAGCCATGGGAAGGGCAGAAAAAGAACCCTCTGAGCCTGATCAAGAACTCAGGTTATCTTGTGTGTTCACTTTACACTTCCCCTTTCTAGACAAAGAGAAAAGAAAAGGACGTTCAGTATATGATCATTTAGGCCAACCTTTCTCCAGAGATGGCAAAGTTTTCCTATTTCTTCTGAAATTTCTAGAGATATCAAAAACAAGAAGGCCTCTTGTATATCATCCCGTCTCTCTGAGGTTTGTCATCCTATGGATGAGAGAGTGACATTATACATAATAGCTAATCCTTAAGGAGGAGCAATGGACAGCACTCCTTGTTACCATTATTTATCTCTACCTACTGTGTTAATGGGTATAACCCTGTTGACCAAGTCTCTTTAATCAAAGGAAAATTAATGGCCTATATCGATGGCCTGCAAGACTCACTTGAACAGAACTGAGGATTGAGCTGCAATGTCCTTGCAAAGACTAGTGGATAAAGAAGGTGTAGTCCATACTGGCAACAGAGTATTCCTCAACCATTAGGGAGGATGAACTCTTGGTTCTTGCACTGACATGAATGCCACAGGACTGGGTTTGTGAAATGAAAAGGGCAAGGAGACAGAGGGAAATATCATATGGCTTTTCTCATATGTTCCCTAGGAGGAATACCATGGCCCTTAGTAGAATGAAGGAAAAACTGAAGGGAGATAAGTCAGAGAAGGAGACAAACCAGGAGTAACTCAGAACTCTGAGGAATCAAGCTGAAAGTCAAGGAAAAAAAGAGACATACAGGGAATGAGGGAACTGGCTAATGGGTGTTGAAGAGTTCTGGCATATCTTAGGGGGAGTACAAGGTCATATATGGAACTACAGCATCAGTGAATACTCTGTCAAAAATGGATGATGGATGACAGGCTGGCTTCCTCAACAGTACAAAATAAGAAAATAAAAACAAGCTGGCCCTTTCAAATGCAGGTGAAGACAGACCGAGAAAATGAAAGAATTATATTTTATTATGTTTAATTATTGAAATGGAATATAATTTATTTCCTAAAATGTCATTATTTGAATTGGGTCTTTATACTAGTAAATTAGAGTTCATCCACCTCCTCCATTTGTGGAATCGATGAGAAGAAAATGGCATTGCCTTCCCTAAATGTCTAGAAGAGTTGAACAGAAAATGATTTGCACCTCACCATCTGTGTGTTGACAGGGGTTTGATTACTGCTTCAAACGCTTTAGTCACTACTACAGAGCTGAGATTTGGTAGGTTTCCTGACCTAATATTTGGAGTGAATATGTGTCTTGGAATTTATCCTTTTCTCTCAGTGCTTTTCTTTTGGGTTTGCTTCATTAGTGATATTCTTCACTTCCTCCCCATCTTTTGTGTCTTATGTGTGTGTGTGTGTGTGTGTGTGTGTGTGCTCTCTGAGTGTGTTTCAAATAACAATTATAATTAAATTGATGGAGATAGGAAGTCGGTATTTAATGGTTAGCAATTCGACATGCTTTGAAAACTCACATTCCCTCTCTTTCAGCCACATTTCCTACAAAGAATGTCATCTTTTGTCCTCTTTGATAAACACATATTATCTCAAACCTGACCTCAACAAACACCATATTTTGTGTGCCTGGTTAGTGTCATATTGTTTGTCCCTATTTCCCTTGCTTTTTCATATGTCTCTTGACAGTCATGAGAGAGTGAAATTGTATGTTATTTGTCTTTCTGGGACTGATAGATGTGACGTAGGCTAATGCTCTCCACAATTCTGCCACATGAGGCAAGTGGCAAGAATTCATTCTTGCTTATGGCTCGGTAAGATTCTGTGGGGCTTTTTCAGGACAGTGAGATGGTAGTAGTGTCTGGGAACTCCAGACTTGTCTTTAGCCAGTAACACAACAGGAAGATTACCACATCAACTTCAGCATGTCAGAAATGAACTGGAGCCTACAAAGCAAACTCCATAGCAAAAGAGAGAATAAGCTGCAAACACTATGGGAGAAGATTGGAGACATGGTTTAGGGGGAAAGTGGGAAGTTGGTAATTCATAAGGCAGTGAGACAATGCAATGGACAAAGCCACAAGAGATCAGAGCACACTTGGAACCCACAAGGAGTACATTCTCGAATTCCATTGATTCTGACCATCAGGGGGTCTGAATCGTACTAGTTCATGCCAACAAAGGGCCTTGAGGCCTGGAGATTTTAGATCAGCAGCCTTGGCATATCAACTCAAAAGAACACTGTATTTCTCTGGCAGAGAACACCAACAAATAGCCAGGTGAAGACAGCCTGGAAAACACGATTAGAGACAACACCAGGTGACACAGTGGGAAGATGGTGGGTTCTGGCTGTACATTAGTGAGAGGCAGTGTTCTTGGAGATGTTTTGATGGGGGCAAAAGAAATTTGGGGCTCTCGCACAGGCAGCATCAAGACCGAGCTACTGGCCAAAGAGGATGGTGAGGGCTTTAATTGCCTCTCCTGAAAACACGAAATTCTAACCATGGAACACATAGGGTACTGTGTTCCTCAGTCCAACTTGCTTCATTTTAAGAGAAATGGGGACTAGAAGAAAGCCCTGTCCACAGGCTGTCCCTGAACACAGAATGCTACAGGCCTTCATTCTGTTGTGTAGGTTGAATTTCTCCTTTCACAGGCACACCAGATCCCACCAAGCTAAACCTCAGCCTATTCAGCCCAGACCCCAAACACACCAAAAGGCTGGCAAAGAGAGCCTCTGCAGATGACTGGTCTCAAGAACAGGGGACAGCTATGATACAACAGCAGAGGGCATGCATGCCACACACACATACCCGAGACTCCCTCAAGGGCCAGCCCTTGGGCACTCCATGATCTCTTATTTCTAAAGACATTACCATCAGGATAAAAAACAGAATTGATTTTTCAAATACTGAGAAAAGTCAGAGACCTATATCCAAGACAAAGATGGAAGAATCAATTGTTGCCAAGGAAGAAGACAAGAAATGATCATGGCCAGGTAATCGGAGTGAAACCTCACATATAACACGCCCAATGGAGGATTGAAAACAGAAAGATATCAGGGAGTCTCAAACCACATAGATAAAACTGATAGAAATAAAATAAAAATAAAATAAAATAAAATAAAATAAAGAGTTCCTGAAGAAAAGATTGGTAGCAGACTGAAGGAAAAGTCCAAGAAGCTGGCAGAAGCAAAGGACCAAAGTTTTGACCTGGCAGAAAAGGATTGGTAAATAAGGAAGCAAATCCAAAGAAAGAAGGAAGAATGATGAAACATGACAATGAGCTTAGGAAAGTCATCGACTCCAAGGAATAGAAAGAGATGCTTATTGTAGAAGAAGTAGGAGTGAGAGAAAAAAAAAGGGGGCTGAACATGGATTTGAGAATTCAGGGCTAAAACTGTCCCTCATCTGGGAGCAGAAGCAGAGATCCAGATTCAGAGGCAAGGAGGACTCACAACACCATCCACAGAAGCATAGAACCACAGGACATAGTTTCATTCCCCCTGCAAAAGCTATCAATGGAGGAATTCTCTTTACCTAAATATGTGTGGGAGTGTAGTTTGTACATAGCCAAGTCACTTACCTCAAGGGGACACACTATACCAGCTCTTGAAGCAGGCCAGATAGCTCAAGCAACACCAGCCCAAGCCAAAATCCATTTCCCCTGAATTTGTGAACAATGAAAGAGCAGTGGTTCACGTCTAGAACTAGGATGTATTCAGAAGTCAGATTGTGTCATGGATTGTGTCTATCAATTCAGAGGCGGTCTTCAGCTCAACTCATGATCCCAGGGTCTTGGCATCGACTCTGGTTTCAGGTTTCCTGCTCAGGGGTAAGTCAGCTTTTCCCTCTCCAGCTCTACACCCTGATTGTGATCTCTCTGTCTCTCTGTCAAATATGAGCATGTGCATTGTTTGACTAAAATACAAAAAGATAACCAGGGTACAAGGATTGACTGTGGCCAGGGGATGTTTTCTTTAATTTGGACCTAGATCTCTATGGAAGGCAGCCAGGTTCAGAGAACCTCCCAACATCCTCAAATGCCAGACCTTCGCTCAGAGCTCCAATGTTCATTCTCCAGTTCCTTGTCTTCCTGAATATCCTCACCAACCTGGAGCATACTCGGTTTGTGGCTCTGTAATGGCCCTTTGTTGACCCACTGTTCATCTTCTGCTGGCTCCATTAGAACACGCCCATCTTCCACAAGAGGCACTGTTTGCTTATCCCATGAAACCATTTGGGGGATGTTCATGAGAGGGTGAATGCAGGCTTGTGCTGTCACATCTATGTGTACTTCTCCAGAGGGTATCTGCAGGACCCTGTGGGAATGCTCCAGGTTCTTTGACATTTGAATCCTCTTCAAAGCGTCCTTTTGAAGATACAAGTTGTCTTCCTGAAACGGGCACGGAAGTCTTTCAGATGGCTTCACTTGGGCTATGGGTCTTTTCCAACATGCTCCATGCTTGCTCCTGTGGACTCCAGGTATATGAGTCCATTCTGGACCTAAGGTTCTAGTATGTAGAATCTGCCTTTGGTACATCGTCAGGTTTGAAGATTTGGAAGTCATTTTGGCTCGATTTCTAGATACGCTACAGGTACTCGTTATAAGGGCCGCTAGGCCAGAGGGAGTCATTTTGTGTTTCTGCAGTAAACTTATATTGAACCCATGCAGTAAACTAAATTGACCCTACTCCTCCCTGAGGAGCTCGCTCTAAAAGCCTAGATACAAGGGTGAATCAGGCCAGGTGAAGACATCCCATTAGAGGGGCACTCATATATCTACTAGGGTAAATTGAGATCCAAATGTCCACCCATGTGTTACCTAGCATTTTTGTTTTTTCGTGTAGCAGACTTAGCACGACTGTGCAGTTTTTTCTGTATTGTTATCTCATTGGACACCTCTGTATAGCCTGGCTAAACTACCGCTATAAATGTTAGTCTGTGAGGCTGGGAGGGGTTGCCTCTTTGCAAGAGAAGGCCCTGACTGGTCAAAATGATTCTCGATGCATTGTGCAAAATTAACGTTTGCTTGACCTGCACTTTGTATCAGTCTCGCTCCTTTGAATAAGGACCCTATCTTTGGAGGGCCACCAGAATTCAAATGATGAGAACTGAGCCAGCATTAGAATTTTTGGAAAAGCCTCTGGAGGTAAGACGATGGGATCCTGCATGGAGCTGCAGGGTATGGCCCACTGGTAGAAGCTGGCAGCAGCCATGCTCCCCAGAGCTGGTGTGGATGCGGAGATGCCCCATCATCTGCTGGTAGATCATATGGGGGATCAAGTCCCCCTGAGTGGTCAGGGGGTTCGAGTCACCCTTATGGTGAGCGGGCTCGAGATCCCCTTGGCGGTTAGAGGGGGTTCAAGTACCCCTAAGCGAACTCAAGGGGGGTTCGAGTCCCGCTGGACAGTCAGGGGGGTTCAAGTCCCCCTAGACATTCAGGGTGTTCAAGTCTCGTTGGGTGGTTTGGGGTTTCGAGTACTCCTAGGTGCTCAGGGGATAAAGAAAACCCCCACCAGTGGCAGCTTATTGGTAATAATTGTTGGTCCTACGGTTGTCTTTGCCTGGTCCTTTTGTTGACTGTTGCATTGTTTGTTATGATTGAAGGAATGGGGCAAGCAGAGAGTAAAGGGACTCTGACTTTCATCTCTCTGTTCTTCATAATAGATGTGAGGCTTCTCACTCACTCATTTCGTGTGTTAAGGCCTATGACTGTAGCCAACTGGGGTTAGTCTAAGAGTGAGGTAAGGTGCCCAAAGCTGATGCTCATTGGAGCTGAGCGTGGAATATGAGTGCCCTTTGGACCACTTTTGGTAAGCAGAACTGGCACTGTGGGATGAACCGACCTTGAGCCAAAGACTTTAAAAAATATTCCCAAGCAGCTGCTGAAACCCCCTTTGTTTTGGGGAATTCCTTGCCTTCGCTGGCCTGATGTGGACTGCCTAGCCCCTCCCCCTTGTTGGCGGGAGAGCATGGCATCTGAAGTAGAGATAGTTATTTGTCTGTCTCAAGGTTTTAATGGGTAATTGTTAAAGTGGCTTCTAAAGTCGTTGGTAACCTGAAACTGTGAAGGGTTGCTTGAATGACAAATGGAATTAAATTCGTTGCACATGTAGGTCTTAACCAAATGAGATATAATGCTAGATCATTAGGTCAAAATCTCATCTTGACCACCACACACGCTATCGCGGATCTTCGTAGACTCCAACCCACTGATGATGGTGAACACCCGAGTGACAGGGTATCAGGCCCTACCCCTCAACAAACCAAGAGTGATCTCACAGCCACCAGTGGTGCTAAATCCAGCCACACTGTTCCCAGAGGTGCTGGCTGACCATCCACACAACTGTGGGGAGGTCCTAAACCCAGTCACAGGAATAAGACTGGATATCAGAGACATGCCCGTCCCAGATTCAGAGATGACTCTCTTCATGGAAAGAGGTATGTGAGGTATGTGAGGGCTGTGGTAGTTTATCCTGAGCAGGAATTCTGGGCAGCACCCTGCCACATGGAACTTCGGCACAACAAGCAGAAATGATTGAAATCACTAAGGCACTGCAGATGGCTAAAGGTAAAACCACCAACATCAATACGGACCACAGGTATGTCTTTCCTACTCTCCATATACATGGAGCTACTTACAAAGGAAGGAGCCTATTAACAGCAGAAGGAAAAGGAATTAAAAGAGAAGAGAAATATTGGGACGCAAAAGAGGTGGCTGTTATGCATTTATTGCGACACCAAAAGGGGACTGATCTGATTTCAAAGGAAACCAATTATCAGATCGAGATTTAAAGCAAGCAGCCTGAGAAACAATGCAAGAGCTGGTTACATACCTGGATCTATCCCTACCAGATAAACTGGAGTATTCAGAGGAAGATTTAAAGTATTTACAAAAATGTCTAAATTATATTATAAAGAGGACTTGGCTAAGACTAAAAGAGGAAATTTAATTCTTCCTCGAAGACTAAGAAAGAAGTTTGTAGACCAGATACATTAGAGTAGTCACCTGGGGTCACTCAAACTCAAGGAACTTAAAGGCAAGCAGTTCCAGGCTTCTAAATTACGGTGTATGGTTCCGGATATAGTAGATAGATGTGCTCAGTTCCAGGCAGTTAATGTGGGAGGAACTAGAATTGGAAGAGGGAAAAGAGAAAGAGGTAGGGTACCAGGAATTTATTAGAAATAAATTCAATAAAATTCAAAAAACAGAAATAAAACCCGGAAAATATGGGGACAACTATATGTTAGTTTTTGTAGATACCATTTCAGGCTAGGTTGAGGCTTTTTCCGAGAATCATGAGACGGCAGGAGTGGTAGCCAGAAAGCTACACGAAAAATAATTCCTAGGTCTGGGGTGCCTCTCACGATTGAGTCAGACAATGGCCTTGCATTTTGAGTTCAGACTCACAGGAATTGGCCAAGGCCATGGGCACAAATTGGAAACTACATTGTGCCTATCAGACCCAGAGTTCTGGGCATGTTGAGAGAATGAACCTGACTCTTAAAGAGACCTTGACAAAACTTACCCTGGAGATGGGCAGTTGATGGGTGGATCTCCTTCCTTTCACCCTGCTCAGGGCAAGATGTACACACTATTTAAACTGGGTGACCCCATTTGAAATGTTTGGGAGAACCCCTGCTCCCGCTCTGTCCTCGGCTACAAAAGGTTGCCCTAGCAGAAATGACTGATCAGTCTGTACTCCAGTCACTGCAGGCATTACAGTCTGTATTAAAAAAAAAAATTCAGGTATCCAGACTGCCCACACTGGTATGGAGACGGAGGTGGAACCACATCCTTTCCAACCCCAATCACCTGGTTTGGATATGACATTATCAAGTGGGGAGCTTGGAGCCTCGCTGGATGGGACCTTTTACTGTTACCCTGACCACACCACAGCAGTAAAAGTAGAACACATCAGGGCCTGGATTCACGCATGTCACATCAAACGAGCCATGAATGAAGATGACCCCCAAAGGTGGAATCCACAGCCAAAGATCGCGCTCACCATGGACTAAATCTAAGACTGAAAAGACTATGAGTTTGTTGTTGCTCCTATTTTTACCTGTTTATGTAAAGTATAGGTAGTTAATTAGATAAAGGAAATTAGAAAAAAAATGGAAAGGGTTCTAAGAAGCGGTAAATGGGCAACTCATCAGCCGACTGTGCACTAGTGTCATTTACACTAGTGTAAATATACAGCCGTCTGTAAACTAGTGTCATGTACAAAAAAAAAAAAATGAGAGAGATAAAAATGTTAGAATTATATGCTCAATAAACCCTTTATAACCAGAGAATGTAGAGCTGGATGAAAAGTCAAGGATTGGACTAATCTCCAAAGAATAGGGAGGAATGTAAGAGCCTGGGTGGCCAGAGGGAATCATTTTGTGTTTATGCATTTTACATAGATTGACCTCATGCAGTAAATTTAGATTGATACTGCCCCTCACAAAGGTATTTACTCTCAAAGCCTAGATATAAGGGCAGGTCAGACCAGATGAAGATATCCACTCAGTGGGGAGCTTATATCTACTAGGTAAATTGAGAATCAATTGTCCATCCTTGTGTTACTAGCAGTTTTTTTTCTATGTCTGGCAGACCTAGCACCACTGTGCAGTTTTCTCTGCGTATTTCAATCTCAAGGCCACCTGTGTATAGCCCAGCTAAACTACATCTATACATGTTAGTCTGTGATGCTGGAGGGGGTTGAATTTGGAAGAGAAGTCCCTGACCAGTCAGTATGATTCTCGATGTTTGGAATGAGATTAAGTTTTGCTTGACCTTTGCTTTGTATCAGTCTTGCTCCTTTGATTAAAAACCCTAACACTTGTGTCTCCACTGCTGAAGACTCCAGACATGTCTATGTCATGATTGGGGGTGTTCCCTTTGAGCTTTCCTTGGGTGGCACTTCTCCTGTTCAGAAGACTGGTTATTGGGTGGGAGGGCCTAACACTTGTGCAGGGCTCAGATTCCCTCCCATGAGGTTAGCTTGAGGCCTGATTGTTACTTGACCTTTCCTGGCTAAGATTGAATGGTGGATTCTTGCCTTTCTCCAGAATCCAGAGGGCTGGTGCTGACAGTCAGGATCAAACACTATGAATCAGGCCATGGAGAAGGTGATACCGAATTGCTTCACAAATTGCCTTGGTGAGAGACCCAGACGGCTCCAGCGGTTTGGGACAGCTAGGGGTCCTATTAGCACACCCATGAATACTCCAACCAAGTGTAGTGATCAGGCATGCGTTTATGAGGATTGGTTGCTATGACCTCAAAGCGTTGTGACATCACAGATGCTGGCTTCACTGAAGCAGTTGTCCCTCTCCCATGACCTTGGTATCCTATGGCTTTAGGTAGGAAGCCCCAGGAAGGACAGAACAAGAGCCCTCTGAGCCTGATCAGAAACTCAGGTTGTCTTGTTGGTTAATGTCCCACTTCCCCTTTCTAGATAAATAGGAAAAAAATGATTTTCATTATACCTTCCTTATGGCCAACATTTCTCCAGAGACAGAGAGGTGTCCTATTTCCACTACAATATCTAGATCTCAAGAAACAGTGAGGCATCTTGGATACCAACATCTCTCCGTGGGGTTTGTCATCCTGTGGGTGAGCAAGTCCATTGTCAGTGTCTTTTCCCAACGGGTCAGTGATGACTAATGGACAGAAAGTCCCTTTTTGAGGAAAAAGGTGAGGGCATGGATATATGGTGCTGCCTTTGTCCTCATCTCCTAGAGTTCTGAAACACAAGGTTAAGGGATTAGGGCTCTGTGGACTTAGCCTCAAGGTCCTTGCAGACTAGTGATGAAGTAGGTGTGGTCCATCTTGGTAACAGAGTATTCCTCAGCAATCGGGGAGGATGAACCCCTGGACCTTACATTGACATGAACGTCCCATGTCTGGGTGATGGGAAATGGAAAAGACAGGCAGAACAATGGAAATATCATATAGCTTTCCACAATATGTTCCTCAGGAGGAATACCTTGGCCCTTAGTAAAGGAAAGGAAAACTGAATGGGATGAATGCTGAGAAGGGGAACCACCAAGAGTTACTCAGGATTCTGAGAACCAAGCTGAGGGTTACAGAGAAGAGACACATGCAGGGATAAGTGAAATGCTTAATGGGTGTTCAGGAGCTGTGGCATATATTAGGAAAAGCACTAGGTTGCATATGATACTAAAAGATCTGTGAAAACTGTGTCAAAAAAAAAGACAAAAAAATTCAAAGAAGAATTCTAAGATTTTCAACAAAAAAATTCCGAGGAAAACAATGTGACCCTTTCAAAACCTAAAGAAGGCACAGGTAGAAAAGGAGAGAATTATATTTTTTATTATCTTTCCTTATTGAAATGACATGGGATTTTTTCCCTAAAATGTCCTTATCTGAATTGGGTCTTTATTCTTGTAAATTACAGTTTTGGCATCACTGCTTAAGTTTCTTGACATTCCTTTGTTCATGACTCTTTATGCATTTCCTTTGGATTTTCTTTCTTGCATTCATTGCTAGTTCGTGAGTGTGTTGTGTTTTCCAACCTTTAGTGTCTGGCTGTATTTCCAATTTGAAAGTGATATCTTCCCGTTTTCATACCTTCGTGATAATAAGTGCACAGGATAGGTGTTGACTTCTCTTCCATGAATTACGACTGGATTTGGACTTGAGCTCATGACCTGTGATAGACAAAGTTAGGTCAGCCGCTGGGAAGAACATATCTTATTGTCCTCAGAGACGCAATCTTACTCATGGATCCCCAAAGTTCAGGTGGTCTGAGAGGCCATGTGGACGTCTGTTATTCCTTAGCATCTTCCCATCCAGATGATCTGTCCTGTGTGTGGATTTCACTGTTCCCAACAGTATAGGATAAAAGTCGCCATCTCCCTTCCTCTCTGTTCATATGCTTCCAACGTTTAGATACAGCCATGTTCTGGTATATATGTTGGCAGTTCTTCCAGGTTTCTGATATTTTGATGCTCCATCTTGACAAAACACCTTCCACTCTCTTTTGTCTCTCCAAGGCATAAAATCCCTCTAGATGACTTAGGCATAATCACTTTGGCTCTCTTCTCCTTGGCAAGAACATAAACTACGTTTCCAAATTTCTTCACTTTCAAGCTATGTGTATATTATAGTCAAAGGAAATCTCCTATGGGCAACAGACTTCGAGCTTGTTTAATATTTGATGTTTTCTGATGGATCTATTCTCGGTTTTTTTGTTTGTTTGTTTTATTTTATTTTATTTTATTTTTTGTAATTTCAAACACACCTACATATATTTGTATTGACGGGAGACTTTCGTCCTGAATGCTGAATGAATTATTGTTAGGTAAGAAATTCACTTTCTCATTCGGTTGACTTCTGACTTGAATTCTCTGTGCCTTTCCCTTTTATGGTATTTTCTTTGGGTATGCTTCATTAGTGCGATTTCTCACTTCCTCCCTCTCTTTCGCGTGTCTTCTCTGTGTGTGTGTTCGTGTGTGTGTGCATGTGCATGTCTTAATGTGTGAGTGATCTGTGTCTGTTTCACAAAAAATTTATAGTTAAATTTCAAGAGGTAGGAATTGGGTCTCTTAAGGTTAGCAATTCAATTTGACATGGCTTGAAAACTCACATTCCATCCGTTTCAAGAACATCTTCTGCAAGGAATGTCAATATTTGTCCTCTTCCATAAACACGTATTCTCACAAAACTGTCTTCAAAGAAACACCACATTTTGTGTGCCTCATAGAATCCTATTGTTTGTCCGTATAACCCTTGATTTTTCATATGCTTCTTGACTGTCTCGAGGGAGTGAAATCGTCTGTTTGTTTTCTTTCTGAGATTGATAGATATGACAGAGCCCAAAACTCTCTGCAAGCCTGTCACATGAGACATGTGGAAGAATTCATTCTTGCTTAAGTCTCAGTAAGAATTTGCAGGGACATGGAGGACAGTGAGATGGTAGAAGTGTTTAATAAACTCGTGCTTGTCTTCAGCCATGAAGGCAAAAGGAAGATGACATCAATAACAGAAGTGGGGTGGAGGTTGACCTGAAGCCTACACAGTAAACTCCACAGAGTAAGAGATCAGAGGTCACAGAAACTATGGCAGAAGTTTGGTGACATGGCTCATGGGAGATTTGGGTGGTTCCTGCATCAGAGGGCAGTGATCCCATGCAAAGGACAAAGGCACAGGAGAACAGGGCACACTGGGAACCCACAAGGAACTTGTTTCCCAGTGCAATTGGCTTTGACGAATAGAGGGTCTGAGTTCTTGACAACACAATTCTTGAGGGCTGGAGTTTTCAGATCAGCAGGCTTGGCAGAAATCAACTCGAAAGAACACCGTGTTTTTCTTGCAGGGGACACCAACAAGCATCCAGGTGCAGACAGCCTGGAGACCATGATCAGAAACAATACCAGGAGATGTAGTTGGAGGAGAGTGGGTCCTGGCAGTGCATCGATGAGAGCAGGGTTTGTGGAAATGATTCAATGGGTGCATAAGAAATGTTCAGCTCTCAAACCAGTAGCAACAGGACCGAACTACTGGCCAAGACAGGATGGTGAGACATTTGCTGCCTACCCTGCCAACACGAAAACCCAACTGTGGATAACTTGGAGGACTGCCTTCCTCATTCCAAGATCCTTAGTCCAAGAAGAACCCATTCTCCCATAGGGCCAAGAAGAATTCCTTGACCACATGCTCTCTTCTGAACACAGCATTCTGCAGGCCTGCATTATATTGGGTTGTGAAATGTCTCCTTTCACACGCACACCAGATGCTACTAAGTGAAACCTCAGCATATTCAGCGCAGGCCCCAAACACACCAAACGCCAGGCAAGGAGGGCGCTTGCAGTTGACTGATCGCAAGGACAGGGTCAGCCACAACACAAGAGCAGATGGCATGCATCACACACACACACACACACACACACACACACACACAAACACCCATCATCCCTTAAGGGCCAGCACTTGGTCAGTCCCAGATTTCCTCTTCTTAAAGACATTAAACTCAGATGGATAAAGAATGAGCTTTCAGAATATGGAGAGGAAGACGGAGACTTATATCCAAGGCACAGTTGGAAGAATCCACTGATGCCAAGGTAAAAGAACAAGAAATGATCACGGCTAGGCAATCAGAGAGAAACTTCTACATAGAACACACCCAATAGGGTAAAGAAAGCAGCAGCCTGATACTTCCTGTACATCAGAAAACATAGAAGATATCAGAGAGTCTCGAACCACAGAGATAAACTGATAAAGATAAACGAACATAAATAGCTCCTGAAGAGAAGATTGGTAGGAGACTGGATGCAAAGTCCGGAAACATGGCAGAAGTAGAGGATCCAAAGAGTGACCTTGAAGAACTAGTCTAGAAAATAAGGAAGCAAATTCTAAAAGAGAAGGAAGAATGACGGGACATGACAATGAGCTTAGGGAATCATAATCTCTAGGAATTGAAAGAGGTGCCTCTTGTAGGATAAGTAAGTGTGAGAGAAAGAAAAGAGGGCTGAACGTGGATATGAGAATCGGGGCTGTCAATGATCTTCACCTGGGAGCTGAAAGAGAGGTCCAGAACCAGAGGCACAGAGGACTCCCATCACCTTCCACAGAAGCAGAGCACCAAAAGACATAGTGCCATTTCCCCCTAGAAAATGTAGGCATGGAGGAATTCACTTTAGCAAATAGATATGGGAGAATAGTTTGTCCACAGCCCAGACACTGACTTCAAGAGGAAATGCTATACCAGCTCTCGAAGAAAGCCGGATAGCTGAAGCAACACCAGCTAATGCCAAAACCCTTATCCCCTGCATTTCTGAACAATGACTAAGCAGTGGATCTTGTCTAGAACCACGAGGTTCTCAGAAGTCAATGATTGGGGCCCATGATGTGTCAATCAGTTCAGAGGCAGCCTTCAGATCAACTCATGATTCCAGGGTCTTGGCAATGACTGTGGTCTCAGGTTCTCTGCTCAGGGGAAAGTAAGCTTCTCCCTCGCCAGCTCTACCCCCTGATTGTGAACTCTCGGTCTCTCTGTCTAATAAGTGCAAGTGCATCATTTGACAAGATAACAAAAACAAAACCAGGCACAATAATTGACTGGGGGCAGAGGATGATTTATTGAATTTGGAACAAGGTTCCTATGGAGGGCTGCTAGGTACAGAGAACCTCCCACCATCCTAAAATACCAGACCTTCACTCAGAGCTCCAATGTTCATTCTCCTGTTCTTTGTCTCCCAGGATCTCCTCACCAACCTGAAGCATCCGCTGTGTGTCACGCTGTACTGACCCCTTGTTGACACATGTTCATTCTCTTCTGGCTCCATTATAACATGCCCATCTTCGACAACAGGCACTGTTTGCTTATCACATGACATCATTTGGCTGAGGGTCATGAGAGGTAGAAGGCAGGCTTGTGCTGCCACATATCCATGCAGTTCCACAGGGGTAGCTGCTCCACCCGGAGGGAGTGCTCAAGGTTCCTCCACATTCGAATCCTCTTCAATGCGTCCTTTTGGACATACAAGTTGTCTTCCAGAAACGGGCATGGAAGTCTTTCAGATTACTTCACTTGGGCTATAGGTCTCATAACAAGAGCCCTCTGAGTCTTATCAAGATCTCAGGTTGTCTTGTAGATTAGTGTCCCACTTCCCCTTCCTGGAAAAAGGGGAAAGAAAATGATGTTCAGTATACCTTCCTTTAGGCCAACATTTTCCCAGAGACGGCAAGGTGTCCTATTTCCACTACAATTTCTAGAGATCTCAAGAAACGATGAGGCCTCATGGATATCAACAACTCTCCATGGGGTTGGTAATCCTGTGTGTGAGTGCGTCCTTTTTCAGCGTCTTTTGCCTATGGCTCAGTGATGACTAAGGGACGGAAAGTCCCCTTTCAAGGAAAAAGGTGAGGACATAGATATAGGGTGCTGTCTGTGGTCTCTTCTCTGAGTTTTCTGAAACACACGGCTAATGTTTTAAGGCTCTGTCTACCTAACTTTCCCTTACACAACTTTGCAAAGTATTAGAGGACAGTGTCAGTCTGCATCAGGCTGAACCTAAGGAAGAGGCCCGGACCGCACCCATTGTCATCATTAGTTGTCCTTTTTGCTGTAACGGTTATAATCATGTTGACCATGTCTCCTTAGTCATAAGGATAGGTACGGCTAATATCGATGGTTTGCTAGGCGCATTCGAGCAGAACATTGCAGTGAGCCGCAATGCCCATGCAAGGACTAGTGGATAAGGAATGATTGGTCCATTTTGGCCAGACAGTATTCCTTGGCCATCGAAGAGAATGAACGCCCTGGACCTTGCCTTGACATGAATGTCCCATGCCTGGCTGATGTGAAATGAAAAGGCAAGCAGAAAAAGGGAAATATCATATGGCTTCCCACAATATGTGCCTCATAAGGAATACCTTGGCGCTTTGTCCTCTTCAATAAACACATATTCTCATAACTGCCTTCATCAATCACCACGATTGGGTGCCTCATTAGTGTCATATTGTTTGTCCCTATACCCCTTGCTTTTTCATTAGTTTCTTGACTCTCATGAGGGAGTGAAATCATCTGTTTGTTGTCTTTCTGAGAATGATAGATGTGACGAAGCCCAATGCTCTCTGCAACACTACCACATGAGGCAAGTGGAAGATTTCATTCTTTCTTATGTCTCAGTAAGAATTTGTGGTGACATGGAGGACAATGAGATGGTAGTAGTGTCTAATAACCTCGTGCTTGTCTTCAGCCAAGAAGGCAACAGGAAGATGACCACAACAACTGCAACGGAGTGGAAATTGACCGGAAGCCTACAAGATAAATTCCACAAAGAAGATAGGTATTCACAGAGACTAAGGGATAAGGTTGGAGACATGGCTTATAGGAGATTTCGTTGGTTCATGCATCAGATATCAGTGATCCCTTGCAAAGAACAAAGGCACAGGAGAGCAAGGCACGCTGGAAAATGACAAGGCACCTCTTTCCCAGTGCCATTGGTTGTGAAGAGAAGTTCTTAAAGGCACGAGTTCTTGACAACACAAGTCTTGAGTGCTGAAGTTCTCAGATCAGTAGGCTTGTAAAATATAAACTCGAAAGAACTCCGTGTTTTTCTTGCACCAACAAGCAACCGTGTGTAGATTACCTGGAGACCATGATCAGGGACAATACCAGGACACGCAGTGGGAAGGTCGTGGGTCCTGGCAATGCATCGATGGGAGGCAGTGTTCGTGGAGTTGTCTCAATGGGGGAATGAGAAATATTGGGCTCCCACAAGAGGAACATGAAGACCGAGCTACTGGCCAAACAGGATGGTGAGAACATTAGCTGCCTACTATGGCCACATGAAATCCCAACCATGGAACACTTGAGGGACAGCCTTCCTCACTCCAAGTTGTTTAGTCTAAAGAGAACAGACTCTCCCATAGTGGACGAAAAGAATGACTTGACCACATGATCGCTTCTGAACACAGCATTTGTATACCTGCATTCTGATGAGTTTGTGGAATGTCTCCTTTCACAGGCACACCAGAGCCCACCAAGGTAAACCTCAACATATTCAGCCCAGGCCCCAAACACACCAAACGTCAGGCAAGTAGAGCCACTGCAGATGGCTGGTCTCAAGGACAGTCTCAGACACAACACATACATCAGATGGCATGCATGCCACACACACACACACACACATACACACACACACTGGACAAACCTTAAGGGCCTGCCCTTGGTCACTGAATGATCTCTTCTATCTAAAGCAATTACCCACAGGATAGAAAACAGAATAAGTATTTCCAATACAGAGAGGAGACAGAGATCTAGATCTAATACAAGATGGAAGAATCACTAGATGCCAAGGAAGAAGAACAAGAATGGATCACGGCTAAGAAATCAGAGTGAAGCTTCTACATAAAACACGCCCAATGTGGATTTGAAAGTAGCGGCCTGGATCCTCCCTATACATCAGAAAACATAGAAGATATCAGAGAGTATCAAACCACAGAGATAAAACTGATAAAGATAAAAGAACCTAAAGAGCTCCTGAAGAGAAGATTGGTAGGAGACTAGATGCAAAGACTGGGAACATGGAAGAAGTAGAGGATCCAATTAGTGACCTTGAAGAGCAAGCCTAGAAAATAAGGAAGCAATTTCTAAGGGAGAAGGAAGAATGACAGAACATGACATGAGCTTAGGAAATTAACATCCAAAAAGAAAGGAAATAGGTCCCTATTGTAGGATAAGTAAGAGTGAGAAAAAGAAGAGGGCTGAACATGGATTTGAGAATCGGGGCTGTCAATGACCCTCATCTGGGAGCTGAAACGGAGGTCCACAATCAGAGGCACAGAGGACTCCCATCACCTTCCACAGAGGCAGAGCACCAAAAGATATAGTGTCTTTCCCCCCTGGAAAATCTAGGCATTGAGGAATTCTCTTTAGGCAAATAGGCATAGGAGAACAGATTGTCCATAGCCCAGTCATTGACTTCAAGAGGAAAAGCTATACCAGCTCTCAAAGCAGGCCGGATAGCTCAAGCAACACCCGACCAAACCAAAATCCTAATCCCCTGCATTTCTGAACAAGACAGAGCAGCGGTCCTTGTCTAGAACCAGGAGGTATTCAGAAGTCAAAGGTTGGGCCCCATTTTGTGTCCATAAGTTCAGAGGTGCCCTCAGATCAACTCATGATTCCAGGGTCTTGGCTATGACTCTGTTCTTGGGTTCTCTGCTCAGGGGCAAGTAAGGTCTCCCTCTCCTCCTCCAAACCCTGATTGCGATCTCTCTGTCTATCTGTCCAATACGTGCATGTGCATCATTGACAAGATAACAAAAACAAAACCAGGGTATGTTAATTGGTGCCAGAGGATGTTTTCTTGAATTTGGACATAGATTCCAGTGGAGTGTAGCCAGGTACAGAGAACCTCTCACCATCCTCAAATGCCCGACCTTCGCTTCGAGCTCCCTCACTTATTCTACTGTTCTTTGTCTCTCTAGATCTCCTCACCAACCTGAAGCATCTGCTGTCTGTCGCGCTGTACTGACCCCTTGATGACAATGGTGCATCTTCTCGGGGCTCCATTAGAACATGCCCATCTTCCGCAAGAGGCACTGTTTTCTTATCTCATGAAAACATGAGATAAGACATGTATTCTGTTTTCAAGATAACATGATCATGAGATGGTGAAGGAATGTTTGTGATGCTACATTTCCATGCAGTTCCTCAGAGAGTAGCTGCTCCAATCTGAGGCAGTGCTCAAGGTTCTTCCCAATTAGACTCCTCTTCAATGCGTCCTTTTAAACATAAAAGTTGTCTTCCTGAAATGGTTAGGAAGTCTTTCAGATGGTTTAACTTGTGTTTTGTGTCTCGTCCAACATGCTCTCCATTTGATCATGTGGACTCCAAGTACATGAGTCCATCCTGGACCTAAGGTTAAGCGTGTAGAGTCTGCCTTGATGCATGGTCATTTTTGAAGATTGGGAGGCCTTGTTGGCACCGTTTCTGGAGACGCTCGAGGTACTGGGGTCCTCACTGTGGAAGACTCCAGACTTGTCTTTGGCACGGTTGCGGGGGTTCATTTTGAGCTCTCCTTGGGTGGCCATTTTCCTGTTCAGAAGCACCGTGATAGGGTGAGATGGCCTGACCCTTGTGCCGGGCTCTGATTTCCTCCCCTGAGGCTTTGCTTGAGGCCTCATTGTTTCTTGGCCTGTCGTGGTTAAGATGGAATGGTGGATGCTTGCCTTTCTCTGGAGTCCAGAGGACTGGAGCTGACAGTCACGACCAAACACTACGAACTGGGCCATGGAGAAGGTGACACCAACTCGCTTCGCAAACTGCCTTGATTTGAGACCCAAGCAGCTCCAGCAGTTTGGGACGGCTTGGAGTCCTCATGTCCCAACCATTACTACTCTAGCCAAGTGTAGTGATCAGGCCTGGGTTGATGAGGAGTGGTTGCTATGACCTCAAATCTTTGTGACATCACAGATGCTGGCTTCACTGAAGCAGCTGTCCCTCTCCCATGACCTTGGTGTCCTATGGCTTTAGTTAGGAAGCCCCAGGAAGGAAAGAACAAGAGCCCTCTGAGTCTGATGAAATTCTCAGGTTGTCTTGGGGGTTAATGTCCCACTTCCCCTTAAAAAATTCAGAGGAAAACAATCTGGCCCTTTTAAAACCAAGGAAGGTCACAGGGAGAAAAGGAAAGCATTATATTGTTTATTATCTTTCCTTATTAAAATGACATGGGGTTGCTTTACTAAAATGCCCTTCTCTGAATTGTGTCTTTATCCTTGTGACTTATAGTCTACCTGCCTCTTGCACCTCTGGAATCGATGAGAGGGCATGGCAATGCCTTTGATCAATACCTAGAACAATGGCCCAGGAAAATGACTTGGACCTGGCCTCCTGTGTGTTGGCAGGTGTTGGATTACTGATTCAAACGCTTCAGTCACTACTAGAGAGCTGAGATTTTGTAGATTTCCTGACCTAATCTTGGGAGTTGCTCTGTGTCTGATAATTTATCTTCTCTCCAGTCTTTGATTTGCTAGCATAAATGTGTGGATGTGTCTCTTAGGTTATTCTTTTTTCCTTTCTACCAGTTCTCAGGTTGTTTTATACTTTCAGATGTGTTCTTGTCTCCCTGTTTTATCCCCATAATGACTTCTGCAGTTTCTTCATGATTAAGACACTGAATTGTGAGATCTCTGTTTTTTTTTTTTCTATTGGTTTGTTTGTCTTTCCTTTATTTCGATAACTATATGTATGATTTTATTTTTTCTGTTAACTTTTGAATTTGATTCTTCTTCTTCTTGTTCCTTCAGCATCGAGGTAGGTTGCTTTACTTTTTGTGTGTGTGTGTGTTTTTTTTAAATTTTGGAAATGCACGCATTAACCCTATATGGTTTCCCCATAAAATGTTTTGGCATCACCCAATAAGTTTCTTGTCATTCCTTTGTTCATTGCTCTTTCTGATTTTCCTTTGGATTTTCTTTCTTGCATTCATTGCTAGTCCGTGACGTGTTGTGTTTTCCAACTTTTAGTGTCTGGCTGTATGTCCAATTTGAAAGTGATATCTTCCTGTTTTCATATGTTCGTGATCATAAGTGCACAGATAGGTTTTGACTTCTCTTCCATGAATTACGACTGGATTTTAGTCCAGCTCATGACCTGTGATATACAAAGTTCGGTCTGCCTTTGGGAAGAACATATCTTATGTTCTTCAGATACGCAATCTTACTCATGGATCCCCAAATCTCAGGATGTCTAGAGAGCCAATGTGGACGTCTGTTATTCCTTACCACCTTTCCATCCAGATGATCTGTCTTGTACTTAACGTGGATATCTTAGTCCCCAACAGCACTCTTATGAAGTGTTTGTATTGTTGGGAGACTTTAATCGTGAATACTGAATGAATTTTTGATAGGTAAGTAGTTCACATTCTCATTTCTGTTGGCTTCTGACTTGGATTCTCTTTGCATTTCCCCTTTATGGTATTTTCTTTGGGGTTGCTTCCTTAGTGTGATTCTGACTTCCTCTCCCTCTTTTGCGTGTCTCATCTGTGAGTGTGTTCAGGTGTGTGTGCAAGTGCCGGTGGTAATGTGTGTGTGGTCTGTGTGTGTTTCACATAACACTTATAATTAAATTTCAAGAAGTAAGAATTCGGTCTCTTAAGGATAGCAACTGAATTTGAGCTGCCTTGAAAACTCACATTCCATTCATTTAGGAACATCTTCTGCAAGGCACGTCATCTATTTTCCTCTTCGAAAAACACGTATTCTCACAAAACTGCCTTCAAACAAACACCAAATTTTTGTGCCTTATAAGAGTAGATTTTTTGTCCCTATACCCCTTGCTTTTTCATACGTTTCTTGACTGTCTTGAGGCAGTGAAATCTTCTGGTTTTTGTCCTGAGACAAACAGTCTGTTTGTTTTCTTTCAGAGAATGATAGATGTGATGAAGCCCAATAGTCTCTGCAACCCTGCCACATGAGACATTGGAAGAATTAATTCTGGCTTATGTCTTAGTAAGAATTTGCGGTGACATGGAGGACAGTGAAATGTTAATAGTGTCTAATAACCTCGTGTTTGTCTTCAGCCATGAAAGCAACAGAAAGAAGACAACATAAACTGCAACGGGGTGGATATTGACTTGAAGCCTACAAAGTAGTCTCCACAGCAAAGAGAATGGAAGTCACAGAGACTAAGGGAGAAGTTTGGAGACATGGCTCAGTGGAGATTTGTGTAGTTCATGCATTAGAGGGCAGAGATACCATTCAAAGGACAAAGGCACAGGAAAGCAGGGCTCACTGGGAACCCACAAGAAACCTGTATCCCAGTGCCATGGGCTGTTATGAGCATAGGATCTGAAGGGAACAAGTTCTTGAAACACAATTCGTGAGGGCTAGATTTTTCAAATTCACCAGGTTGGCAGTCATGGGCTCGAAAGAAGACCACGTTTTTCCTGCATAGGACACCAACAAGCAACCATGGGCAGACAGCCCGGAGACAATGATGAGAGACAGTACCAGGAGAAGCAGTGGGAAGATGGTGGGACCTGGCAGTGCATCCTTGAGAGGCAGTGTTCGTGGAAATGACTCAATGGGGGCATAAGAAATTTTGGGCTCTCTCACCAGCAGCATCAAGACAGAGCTATTGGCCAAGAAGGACAGTCAGGACATTTGCTGCCAAGCCTGCCAACACGAAATCCCAACCATGGAACACTTGGAGGACTGCCTTCCTCAGTCCAAGATGCTTAGTCCATGGAGAACAGACTCTCCCAATCGGCACGAGAAGAAAGCCTTGACCACATGCACTCTTCTGAACACAGCATTCTGCAGGCCTGTATTCTTTTGAGTTGGTGGAATGTCTCCTATCAAAGGCACAACAGAGCCCACCTAGGTAAACCTCAGCATATTCAGCCCGGACCAAAAACACAGGAAAGGAGGCAGGAAAGGAGGGCCCTAGCTGTTGACTGGTCTCAAGGAAGGGTCAGATGTACACAACAGCAGATGGCATGCATGCCATACACATAAACAAACACACACACACACACACACACACACCTAAATCCCTTAAGGGTCAGCTCTTGTTCACTCCAGGATCTCATCATTATAAAGAAATTAATCTCAGGATAGAAGACAGAATGAGATATTCAAATATAGAGAGGAATACAGAGACCTAAATCTAAGGCAAAGATGGAAGATTTAATTGATGCAAAGGTAAAAGAACAAGAAATTATCCAGGCTAGACAATCGGAGTGAAATCTCTACATATAAAAAGCCTAAGGGGTTTGAAAGCAGCAGCCTGGATACTCGCTGTACTTCAGAAAACATAGAAGATATCAGAGAGTCTTGAACCACAGAGATAAAACTGAAAATATAAAAGAACATAAAGAGATAACGAAGAGAAGATTGGTAGGAGACTGGATGCAGCGTCCAGGAACATGGCAGAAGTAGAGGATCTAATTAGTGACCGGGAAGAACAAGCCTAGAAAATAAGGAAGAAAATTCTTGATAGCAGGAAAATGATTGAACATTACAAGGAGTTTAGGGAATCATCAACTCCAAGGAATTGAAAGAGGTGCCTCTTTTAGGAGAAGTAAGAATGAGATAAAGAAAAGAGGGCTGAACATGGATTTGAGAAATCGGGGCTGAAAATGACCCTCACCTGCGAGCAGGAACAGAAGTCCAGAATCAGAGGCACAGGTGATTCTCATCAACTTATACAGAAGCAGAGCGCCAAAAGACATTGTGTAATTCCCCCTGGAAAATCTAGGCATGGAGGAATTCTTTACGACAAATATGAATGGGAGAATAGTTTGTCCATAGCCCAGTCACTGACTTCAAGAGGAAAAGCTATACCAGCTCTCAAAGCAGGCCGGATAGCTCAAGCAACACCAGCCCAAGACAAATCCTTATCCCCTGCATTTCTGAACAATGACAGAGCAGCGGTTCTGTCTAGAACCAGGAGGTATTCAGAAGTCAATGGTTGGGTCCCGGGTTGTGTCCATAAGTTCAGAGGCGGCCTTCAGATCAACTCGTGATTCCAGGGCCTTGGCATTGACTCTGTTCTCAGGTTCTCTGCTCAGGGGAAGTAAGCTTCTCCCTCTCCAGCTCCACCCACTCACTGTGATCTCCCTGCCTCTCTGTCCAATACATGCATGCGCATATATTGACAAGAAAACAAAAACAAAACCAGGCACAATAATTGACTGGGGCCAGAGGATGTTTTGTTGAATTTGGAACTAGGTTCCTATGGAGGGTAGCCAGGTACAGAGAACCTCCAACCATCCTAAAATGGCCGACCTTCTCTCAGAGCTCCCTTGTTCAATCTCCTGTTTTTTCTCTCTCTGGATATCCTCACCAGCCTGCAGCATCCATGTCTGTCGCGCTGTACTGACCCCTTGTTGACACATTGTACATCCTCTCCTGCCTATATTAGAACATGCCCATCTTCTGCAAGAGGCACTGTTGGCTTATATCATGAAACCATTTGGGGGATGGTCATGAGAGGGTGAAGGCAGGCTTGTGCTGCCACATCTCCATGCAGTTTCATAGAGGGTAGCTGCTCCACCCTGAGGGATTGTTCAAGGTTCTTCCACATTCAAATCCTCTTCAATGAGTCCTTTTGGTCATATAAGTTGTCTTCCTGAAACAGGTACGGATGTATTTCAGATGGCTTCATCTGGGATATGGATCTCTTCCAACATGCTCTCCTTTTGCTCCTGTGGACTCCACATACATGAGTCCATTCTGGATCTTAGGGTGTTGAGTCTGCCTTGGATGCATGGTCATTTTAAAAGTTTGGGAGGTCTGTTGGCACCATTTCTGGTGACGCTCGAGGTACTCGAGTACTCCCTGTTGAACTCCAGACATGTCTCTGATAAGGTTGCCTTAGTTCACTTTGAGCTTTCCTTGGGTGGCCCTCTTCCTGTTCAGAAGCTCCATGATTCGGTGGAAGGGCCTACCCTTACAAAGGCCAGGATTTCCTCCCCTGAGACTTTGCTTGCCGTCTGATTGATTCTTGGCCTATCCTGGTTAAGATGGAATGAGGGATTCTTGCCTTTCTCTAGAGTCCAGAGGGCTGGTGCTGAGAGTCACAACCAAACACTGCGAATTCGTACATGGATAAAGTGAAACTGATTCGCTTCATAAACTGCCTGGGTGACAGACCCAGGCGGCTCCAGCAGTTTGGGACAGCTTGGGGTTCTTGGCCCACCCAATAGTACACTAGACAAGTGTTGTGATGTTGTGTGGTTTAATGAGGAGTGGTTGAAATGACATCAAAGCTTTGTGACATCACAGATGCTGTCTTCACTGAAGAAGCTGTCCCTCTCCCATGACCTTGGTGTCCTATGACTTTAGGTGGAAGCCCCAGGAATGACAGAACAAGAGCCCTCTGAGCTTGCGCAAGAACCCAGGTTGTCTTGTGTGTTAATGTCCCTCTTCCATTTTCTAGACAAAGAGGAAAGGATATGACATTCAGTATACCTTCCTTAAGCCAACATTTCCCCAGAGACGGCAAGGTGTTCTATTTACACTACAATTTCTAGAGATCAAGACACAGTGAGGCCTCATGGATATAAACAGTTCTCCATGGGGTTGTCATCCTGTGGGTGAGAGCGACCTTTTTCAGTGTCTTTTGCCTATGGGTCAGTGATGACTAAGGGACAGAAGCCCCTTTTCAAAGAAATAGGTGAGGGCATCCGTATATGGTGCTGTCTGTGACCTCATCTTCTAGTATTCTGAAACACTCAGATAAGGGATTAGGGCCTGTCTACCTGGCTTTCCATTAAACCCCTTTGCAATGTCTTTGAGGTTAGTGACAATCTGCATTAGAGCTATCTCTAAGGAAGAGGCCTGGACCGCACCCATGGTTATCATTAGTTAACTGTACTTGTTGTGGTAAAGGGTATAGATATGTTTACCAAGTCTCTTTAGTCAGAAGGAAAGGGACGGCCTATATTGATGGCCTCCAAGGGCCACTCGAGCAGACCTTGGAGTGAGCTGCAATGCTCTTGCAGGACTAGTGGATAAGGAAGGTTTGGCCCATTTTGGCAGCACAGTATTACTCAGCTGTGGACGAAAATGAACCCCTGGACCTTGCCTTGACATGAATGCCCCATGCTTGGCTGATGTGAAATCGAAAGGCAAGCAGACGAAGGGAAATATCATATAGATTCCCACAATATATGCCTCCAGAGGAATACCTTTGCCCTTAGTAAAGGAAGGGAAAACTGAAGGGGAAGATGTCAGAAAAGGAGACCCACCCATAGTGACTCAGGACCATGAGAACCAAGCTGAGGGTTACAGTAAAGAGATGCATGCAGGGAATGTGGGAACTGCTAATGGGTGTTCAGGAGTTGTGGCATATATTAGGAGGAGCACTAGGTCGTAATGCAACTAAAGTATTCGTGAATCCTCTGTCAAAAACGGATGATGGATGATAGGCAGGATTTTTCTACAGAAGAACAACAACAAAACAACAACAATTCAGAGGAAAATAATCTGGCCCTTTCAAAATCAAAAGAAGGCACAAGGAGAAAAGGAAAGAATTATATTTATTTATCTTTCCTTATTGAAATGGCATAGGATTTGTTTTCTTAAAATGTCCTTAACTGAATTGGGTCTTTATCCTTGTAAATTGGAGTCTACCCGCCTCTTCCATCTCTGGAATCGATGAGAAGACAGGACAATGCCTTTGCTATATACTAGAAGAGTGGCCCAGGAAAATGACTTGAACCTGGCCTTCTGTGTGTTGGCAGGTGTTGGATTACTGCTTCAAATGCTTCAGTCAATACTAGATAGCTGAGATTTTGTAGGTTTCCTTACCTAATCTTGGAGTTTCTATGTGTCTGGGAACTTAACCTTTTCTCTCTGTTCTTTGATTTGTTAGCAGGAATGTGTGGATGTTCCTCTTTGGTTATTCTTTTTTTTTTTTTTCTACCAGGTGTCATGTGGTTTCATACTTGCAGCTGTGTGCTTGTCTCCCTGTTTTATCCCAGTAATGACGTCTGCGGTTTGTTCATGTTTTCAAAACTGAAGTGTGAGATCTACTGATTTTTTTCCTATTGGTTGGTTTGTGTTTTCTTTAATTCGATAATCATATGTATGATTTCATTTTTTCTCTTAACTCTGGAATTCGGTTCTTCTTCTTGTTGTTCCTTCAGGCATCCAGTTAGGTTGCCTTTATTTTTTTTTCCCGGTGTATTTAAGTTTTGGAAATGCACGCATTTAACCCTATATGGTTTCCCCATAAAATGTTTTGGCATCATCCCATGAGTTTCTTGATGTTCCATTTCATGGCTCTTTCTGCGTTTCCTTTGGATTTACTTTGTTGCTTTCATTGCTCGTTCTTGAGCGTGTTGTGTTTTCCAACTTTCAGTGTCTGGCTTTATTTCCAATTTGAAAGTGATATCATTCTGTTTTCATATCTTCGTGATCATAAGTGCACAGGATAGCTTTTTACTTCTCTTCCCTGAATTATGACTGGATTTGGACTTGAGCTCATGACCTGGGATAGACAAAGTTAGGTATGCCCCTGGAAGAACATATCTTATTGTTCTCTGAGACGCAATCTTACTCATGGATCCCCAAAGTTCAGGTATTCTAGAGAGCCCATGGGGACGTCTGTTATTCCTTACCACCTTTCCATCCAGATGATCTGTCCTGTGCTTAACATGCATATCATAGTCACGAACAATATTGGATTAAAGACCGCATCTCTCTTCCTGTCTGTTCATAGGCTTCCAACGTTTAAATACACCCATGTTCGTGGTGTATATGTTGGCAATTTTTCCAGGTTTCTGATGTTTGGATGCTCCATCAAGACAGAACACCTTCTGCTAATCTTTTGTCTCTCGAACTTATAAAATACCTCTAGCTGACTTAAGCACAATCATTTTGGCTCTCTTCTCCTTGGCAATAGCATAACCTACATCTTCCTAATTTCTTCACTTTCAGGCTATGTGTATCTTTATAGCCGAAGGATATCTCCTATGGACAACAGAAGTCAAGTTGTTTAATATTTGTTGTTTTCTTATGAATATTTTCTGTCTTTTTTTTTTTTGTAATTTCAACCACTTCTACAAACTGTTTGTATTGTTGGGAGACTTTAATCCTGAATGCTGACAGAATTTTTGATAGGTAAGTAGTTCACTTTGTCATTTCGATTGGCTTCTGACTAGGATTCTCTTTGCCATTCTCCTTTATAGTATTTTCTTTGTGTTTACTTCATTAGTGCGATCTCACTTCCTCCCCATCTTTTGCGTATCTTATCTGTATGTGTGTGTTCGTGTGTGTGTGTGCATGTGCATGTGTTAATATGTGTGTGGTCTGTGTGTGTTTCACATACACTTACTATTAAATTTCAAGATAGGAATTTGGTCTCTTATGGATAACAATTCAATTTGACATGCTCTGAAAACTCACATTCCATCTGTTTCAGGAACAACCCCTGCAAGGAATATCATCTTTTGTCCTCTCCAAGAAACACGTATTCTCACAAAACTGCCTTCAAATAAACACCACATTTTGGGTGACTCATTGGAGTCTTATTGTTTGTCCCTATAACCCTTGCTTTTTCATATATAACGTGACTGTCACGAGGGAGTGAAATGGTCTGTTGTCTATATGAGAATGATAGATGTGAGGAAGCCCAATGCTCTCCACAACACTGCCACATGAAGGAAGTGGAGCAATTCATTCTTGCTTATGTGTCAGTAAGAATTTCCAGTAAGTTGAAGGACAGTGAGATGGTAGTAGTGTCTAATAACCTCGAGCTTGTCTTCACCCATGAAGGAAACAGGAAGATGACCACAGCAACTGCAACGGAGTGGAAATTGACCTGAAGCCTACAAAGTAAAGTCCACAGAGAAAGAGAAAGGTAGTCACAGAGTCTATGAGAGAAGGTGGGAGACATTGCTCATGGCAGATTTGGGTGTTTCGTGAATCAGAGGGCAGTGATCCCATGCAGAGGACAAAGGCACAGGAGAGCAGGGTACACTGGGAACTCAGAAGGAACCTGTTTCCTAGTGCCATTGGCTGTGAAGTGCACATGGTCTGAAGGGTACGAGTTCTGGACAACACAAGGCTTGATGGTGGGAGTTTTCAGATCAACAGGCTAGGCAGACATCAAGTCGGAAGAACACCGCCTTTTTCCTGCATAGGACACCAACAAGCATCCAGGTGCAGACAGCCTGAAGACCATGATCAGAGACAATACCAGGAGACGCAGTGTGAGGATGGTGGGTCCTGTCAGTGCATCCATGAAATGCAGTGTTAGTGGCGATGTCTCAATGGGGATATAATAAATTTTGTGCTGTCACACCAGCAAAATCAAGACCAAGCTACTGGCCAAGCAGGATGGTGAGGACATTTGCTGCCTAGCTTGCCAACATGAAATCCAATCCGTGGATCACTTGGAGGACTGCCCTCCTCAGTCCAAGTTGCTTAGTCCAAGGAGAACAGATCTCCCATAAGGGACAAGAAGAAAGCCTTGACCTCATGCTCTCTTATGAACACAGCATTCTGCAGGCCTGCATTCAGCTGAGTTGGTGGAATGTCTCCTTTCACAAGCACACTAGAGCCCACCAAGGTAAACCTCAGCATATTCAGCCTGGATACCAAACACATCAAACGGCATGCCAGGGGAGACACTACAGAGGACGGGCCTCAATGACAGAGTTAGCCACAACACAGAGAGGTTGGCATGCATGCCACACAGAAACACACGCACGCACATACACACAACACACACACTCGACAATCCTTAAAGTCTAGTCCGTTTTCACTCCAGGATCTTTTCTTCCTAAAGAAATTATCCTCAGTTTAGGAAACAGAATGCGTTTTTCGAATACAGATTGGAGACAGAGACATAGATCCAAACAAAAAATGGAAGAATCAAGGGAGGAGTCAAGATGGCGGAGAAGTAGCAAGCTGAGACTGCTTCAGCTAGCCGGAGATCAGCTAGATAGCTTATCTAAAGATTGCAAACACCTGAAAATCCATCGGCAGATCGAAGAGAAGAAGAACAGCAATTCTGGAAACAGAAAAACAACCACTTTCTGAAAGGTAGGACCGGCAGAGAAGTGAATCCAAAGCGACGGGAAGATAGACCCCGGGGGGAGGGGCCGGCTCCCGGCAAGCGGCGGAGCAACCGCGCACAAAATCAGGACTTTTAAAAGTCTGTTCCGCTGAGGGACATCGCTCCAGAGGCTAAACCGGGGCGAAGCCCACGCGGGGTCAGCGTGGCCTCAGGTCCCGCAGGGTCACAGAAGGATCGGGGGTGTCTGAGTGTCGCAGAGCTTGCGGGTATTGGAAAGGGAAAGCCGGCTACAGAGACAGAGCTGACAGTAAGCTCGCAGCTCCGTGTTACCTTGAACCGGTCGCAGGCTCGGTGAGCTCGGAGCGCGGCCGGAGGTCAGGCAGACGGGAGTAACTGGGCGCTGTTCTCTGAGGGCGCACTGAGGAGTGGGGGCCCGGGCTCTCGGCTCCTCCGGGCCGGAGACCAGGAGGCCGCCATTTGTATTCCCGTCCTCTGGAACTCTACGGAAAGCGCTCAGGGAACAAACGCTCCTGAAAGCAAACCCGAGCGGATTACTCACCCCGGCCCCGGGTAAGGGCGGTGTAATTCCGCCTGGGGCAAAGACACTTGAGAATCACTACAACAGGGGCCCCTCCCCCAGAAGATCAACAAGAAATCCAGCCGAGACCAAGTTCACCTACCAAGGAGTGCGGTTTCAATACCAAGGAGAGCAGCAGAATTCCAGAGGAGGAGAAAGCCAAGCACGGAACTCATGGCTTTTTTCCTGTGATTTTTTTTTTTAGTCTTGCAGTTAATTTAATTTTTTCTTTTTTGCATTTTTTTTTTTTTTCTCGCCTTCGGGTAAAATTTTTTTTTTTTTTTTTTAACTGTTACCTTTTTTCTTTTTTTAACGATTTTTTACTAGTTTATCTCTATAGATATATATATATTTTTTACATTTTTTTCTTAGGTGTTTTCTTTTTTAAAAAATTCTTCTTTTCTTTTCTTTTCTTTTTTTCCTTCTTTTTGTTTTTTTCTTTTTCTTTCGATCTCTTCCTTTTGAACCTCTTGTTAATCCCCTTTCATCCACTCACGATTCATTCATCAACTCTCTTACGCACGATTTTAAAGATCTCTTCTAATTTGGTAAAGCATATTTTCCTGGGGTTGTTTGCCACCCTTTATAGTATTTTACTTGCCCCTTCATTTTTACTCCTATATGGACAAAATGACAAGACCGTAAAAATTCAACACAAAAAAAAGAACAAGAGGGCAGTACCGAAGGCTCGGGACCTAATCAATACAGACATCGGTAAGTATGTCAGATCTAGAGTTCAAAGAAATGACAATTCCTCAAGGTTCTATCTAGCCGGAGCTCGAAAAAGGGCATGGAAGATATTAGAGAAACCCCCTCTCGAGAGATATAAAAGCCCTTTCTGGAGGAAATAAAAAGAACTAAAATCTAACCAAGGTGAAATCAAAAAGCTATTAATTAATGAGGTGCAATCCAAAATGGAGGCTCTCACTGCTAGGATAAATGAGGCAAAGAAAGAAAGTAGTGATATAGAAAGACCAAATGACAGAGATAAGAAGCTGGAAGCAAAAGAGGGACAAAAACAAGCTACTGGACCACAGAGGGGAGAATTCGAGAGATATATTGACACCTATAGCACGAAACAACATTAGAATAATTGGGATTCCAGTAAGAAGAAGAAAGTGAGAGGGGAGCAGAAGGTATACTGGAGAGAATTATTGGGGAGAATTTTCCCAGATATGGCAAAGGGAACGAGCATCAAAATTCAGGAGGTTCAGAGAATGTGCCCGCTCAAAATCAATAAGAATAGGCCCACACCCCGTCACCTAATAGTAAAATTTACAAAGTCTCATCTCAATGACAAAAGAGGAAACAATTTGAAAAAGCAGCCCGGGAAAAGAAGTCGGTTAACATACCAATGGTAACAATATAAGATTGGCAGCTGACATTATCAACGGAGAACCTGGCATGGGCCCCAGAAAGAGCGTGGCAATGATAATTTTCAGAGCACTAAACGAGAAAAAACATGCAGCCAATAATACTATAAATCCAGCTAAGGCTAATAATTGAAAAATAGAAGGAGAGAGATTAAAAGCCTGCCAGGACAAACAACCACTGAAAGAAAATTTGCAAAATACCAAACCAGACTCTACAGGAAAGAAAATTAAAAAAAAGGGGTCCTCTAAGCAAAGAGAGAAGCCTAACAAGAGGTAGTATTCAGAAAAGGAAACAAGAGAACAACTATACAGTACCAGTCCCCCCTTACAGGCAAGACAATGGCCACTAACATTCATATCTCTCAATAGTTACCCTGAAATGTGAATGGGTTAAATGCCCCTGTCAAAAGACACCGGTATAAGAATGGATAACAGAAAAAAACCCCATCTATATGTTGCCTCCAAGAACCACATTTAATCCCGAAGACACCTCCAGATTTAAAAGTGGAGGGGGGTGGGAAAAGAAATTACCATGCTAATGGACATACAGAAGAAAGCAGGAGTGGCAATCCTTATATCAGGATCAAATTAGATTATTAAGCAAAAAAAGACTAATAATAAGATATGAGGCAAGGACACGTTCTATCAAATCTCAAAGGGTCTGTCGCACGCAAGAAGATTAACCAATTTTTAAATATCTATGCCCCCAATGTGGGCTCAGCCAAGACTATATAAACCAATTAATAAACAAAATCAAAGAAAAACACATCACCAATCATACAATGATATAATGGGGACTTTAACACCTCCCTCACTGAAATGGACAGGTATTCCAAGCAAAGATCAACAGCAAGGAAATAAAGGCCTTACATGGACACAACTGGACCAGATGGACATCGCAACCAGAGAACAAAATATTTCAGAATATTTTCAATTTATCCTCAAGAGCAACAGAAATACCCATTCTTTCTCTTCTCTAGGGACACATGGAACATTTCTACAGAATTAATCAACACCCAATCAACTCTCGGTCCTAAATCAGGACTGCAAACCGGTATCAAAAAGATTGGGATCATTCCCTGCATGATTTTCAGACCAACAAATGCGTGCTCGACAGCTTAGGGAACTCAACCACAAAAAAGGAAATTGAAAAAGACGCCACACATACATGGAGACTACTAAACAGGCATCCTTCTAAAGAATGAATGGGTCAAACCGGGAAAATTTAAGAAAGACGAATTGAAAAAAAAAAAATCCATGGAAAACAAATGATAATGAAATAACAAAACGGTTCAAAAATCCTGTGGGACCCAACAAAGGCAGTCCTGAGAGGTAAAATATATAGCGGGTATCAAGCCTTTCTCAAGAAACAAGAAAGGTCTCAGGTACCAACCTAAACCTACAACTTAAAGGATGTTCTGGAGACCGAACAAGAAAGAGAAACATAAAAAGCCCAGCAGGCGAAAGCGAAATCATAAAGATCAGAGCAAACATCACTGAAATAGAAACCAAAAAACAATTTTAGAACAACATTTCAACGAAACTAAGGAGCTGTTTCTTTGAAAGAATTAATAAAAGGGATACCCCCCTGGACCGGAATTATAGCAAAAAGAAAAGAGAAAGAATAGGAACGAATAACGAAACTCATGAATGAAAGAGGAGAGTATCACAACTAACACCAAAGAAATACAAACTATTATAAGCAACATACTCATGAGCAACTCTACCGGCAATAAATTTGACAATCTGGACGAAGAAATGGAATGCATTACCTAGGAAAAACATATAAACTATACCACAATGAACCAGGGAAGAAAATAGGAAAGCCGAAACAGACCCATAACCAGTAAGGAGATTTAAACAGGTCAGTAAAAATAATCCCATACCAACAAAAGCCCAGTGCCAGACAGGCTTCACGGGGGAATTCATACCAATAACAATTTAATTAAAGAAGAACTAATAAATTCCTATTCTCCGTGATGAAAACTGTTCCAAAAAAATATAAATTGGAAGAAAACTTCCAAACTCATTTTAATGAGGCCCGCATCATCAACCCTGATCCCAAAAAACAGACAAGGATCCCAACCAAAAAAGAAGAGCTATAGACCGATATCCTTGATGACACAGATGCGAAAAGACTCAACACAAATACTAGCCAAATAGATTCATCAACACAGTTTACATTAAAAAAGATTATTCACCACGACCAAGTGGGCTTTATTCCAGGGGGGCTCGCAAGGTTGGTTTCAACATCCGCAAATCCGTCAATGTGATACAACCACCCTTCGAATAAAAGGAAAGAACAAGAACCATATGATTACTCTCCTCTCTAGAGATCTGAAAAAGCATGTGACAAAGTACAAACATTCTCTACCAAATCCCTTCCTGATTCAAAACGCTTCAAAGTGTATGGATAGAGCGGCCAATACATCAATATCATCAAAGCCATCTATGACACACCCAGAAAACCCACCTGCAAATATCATTCTCAATGGAGAAAACTTAAAGCTTTTCCGCGAAGGGGTTCCGGAACAAGTCGCAGGGCTGTACATTAATCAACACCACTGTCTATTCAACATCGTACGAGATGATCCTAGCCTCAAGCAATCAGACAACAAAAGGAACTTTTAAAGGCATCCAAACGGCGCAAGAAGAAGTCACATTAAAATCACTCTTTCGCAGGATGATATGATACTATAGATATTGGAAACCCAAAAGACTACTCCACTCCAAAAACTGCCTAGAACTTATAACAGGAATTCAGTAAAAGTGTCAGGATATAAACATCACTGCACAGAAATCAGTTGCCATTTCTCTACAACTTTTCTCTAAACCAACAGGCAAGACCGAAGCAAAGAGATATTAGGAAGTCAATCCCATTTACAATTGCATTGCATCCAAACCCATCAGATACCTAGTAAAATCAACCTAACCAAAGAGGACACAGAATCTATATCTCAGTAAAACCTATAAAGTCCTCATTGAAAGAAAATTGAGGACGACACAAAGAAATGGAAAAAATGTTCAATGAACAATCCTGGATTTGGACGAAATAAAAATATTGTGAACATTTCTATGCTACCTAAAGCAATTTACACATTTAATGCAATTCCTACAATAAAGTAACATCCACATCTTTTTCCAAGCAAATGAACCAACTAATTCTAAAATTTATAATGGAAGCCAGAAAAGTACTCTCGAATAGCCAAAGTGATATTTTGAAAAGAAAGCCAACGTTTGGTGGCATCACATTCCGGACTCAAGCTCTATTCCAAAGCTGGGTCATCATCAAGACAACATGGTACTGGGCACAAAAAACAGACACATAGATCAATGGAACAGAATAGAGAGCCAGAAATACAGACCCTCAAACATCTTTGATGGTCACTAATCTAATCTTCGACAAGCAGGAAAGAATGTCCAATGGAAAAAAACAGACAAGCCTTTTTTCAATAATGGTGCTGTGGTAAAAAAAGTGGACAGCCACATGCAGAAAAATGAAATTGGACCATTTCCTTACACCACACACAAAAATATAGACTCAAAATGGATGAAGGACCTCAATGTACGAAGGAATCCATCAAAAATCCTTGAGGAGGGAGACACGGGCAGCAACCTCTTCGACCTCTTGCCGCAGCAATATCGTCCTAGGGAAACAAACGCCAAAAAGGAAATGGAAGAAAGCCCAAGGGAAAACTGAAACTATTGGGATTTCATCAAGATCAAAGCCTTTTTGCAACAGCAAAGGAAACATTTAACAAAATTCAAAAGACAAACTGACAGAAATGGGGAGAGAAGGTACTTTTGCAAACGACATATCCAGATTTTTAAAGGACTAGTGTCCACGAAAATCTATAAAGAACTTAAGCAAAACTCAAACCACCCAAAGGACCAAATAACCAAATCAAGAACTGGGCAGGAAGACATGAACAGACTTTCCTGCAAAGAAGACATCCAGAATGGGCCAACAGACACATGAAAAAAGTGCCTCCATATAACTCGGGCATCAGGGATTTAATCACCAAATCAAAAACCACACGAGATCTCACCTTCACACCAGTCAAAATTGCTAAAATTCAACAAGGTCAGGGACATGACAGATTCTGGCGAGGATGCGGAGAAAAGGGGAACCCTCCTACACTGTTGGTGGGAAGTTTCAAGCTGGTCAGCCACTCTGGAAAAACAGCCATGGAGGTTTCCTCAAAAATGTTTGAAATAGAACTGGCCCTATTACCCCAGCAAAATGGCACTATATGGGTAGTTTACCCTAAATATATACAAAGGTAGTGATCCAAAGGGACACATGCACCCGAATGTTTTATAGCAGCAATGTCCACAATAGCCAAATAACTATGGAAAGAACCTAGATGTCCCATCAACAGATGAAATGGATCAAGAAGATGTGGTATATATACACAATGGAATACTATGCAGCCATCAAAAGAAATGAAATCTTGCCATTTGCAACAACATGGATGGAACTAGAGCGTATCATGCTTAGCGAAATAAGTCAAGCAGAGAAAAGACAACTATCATATGATTCTCCCTGATATGAGGAAGTGGTGATGCAACATGGAGGCTTAAGTGGGTAGAAGAAGAATAAATGAAACAAGATGGATTGGGAGGGAGACAAACCATAAGTGACTCTTAATCTCACAAAACAAACTGAGGGTTGCCGGGGGGAGGGGGTTTGGGAGAAGGGGGTGGGATTATGGACATTGGGGAGGGTATGTGCTTTGGTGAGTGCTGTGAAGTGTGTAAAAAAAATGGAAGAATCAATTGATGCCAAGAAAAAAAGAACAAGAAATGATCACGGCTAGGCAATCAGAGTGAAATCTCTACATAGAACATGCCCGGTGGTGTATTGAAAGCAGCGGCCTGGATACTCCCTCCTCATCGGAAAACATAGAAGATATCAGAGAATCTCGAACCACAGAGATAAAACTGATAAAGATAAAAGAACATAAAGAGCTCCTGAAGAGAAGATTGGTTGGAGACTGGATGCAAAGACCGGGAGCATGGCATAATTGGAAGATCCAAATAGTGACTGAGAAGAATAAGCCTAGAAAATAAGGAAGCAAATTCTAAGAGAAAAGGCAGAATGATGGAACATGATACTGGGCTTAGGGAATCATCATCTCCAAGGAATTGAAAGAGGTGCTCTTGTAGGAGAAGTAAAAGTGAGAAAAAGAAAAGAGGTCTGAACATGGATTTGAAAAATCAGGGTCGAAAATGACACTTATCTGGTAGCAGAAACAGAGACCCAGAATCAGAGGTACAGAGGACTCTCATCTCCTTTCACAGCAACAGTGTACTGATCAGGCAAGGGTTGATGAGGAGTGGTTGCTACAACCTCAAAGCTTTCTAACATCACAGATGCTGGCTTCGCTGAAGCAGCTGTCCCTCTCCAATGAACTTGTCCTATGGCTTTGGGTAGGAAACCCCGGGAAACAGAACAACAGCCCTCTGAGCCTGAACAAGAACTCAGGGTGTCTTGTGGGATAATGTCCCACTTCCCCTTTCTAGAGACAAAGAGGAAAGAAAATGACATTCAGTATACCTTCTTTTAGGCCACCATTTCTGCAGAGACGTTAAATTGTCCTAGTTCCACTACAGTTTCTAGAGATCTCAAGAAACGGTGAGGGCTTGCGGGTATGAGCAGCTCTCCGTGGGGTTTGTCATCCTGTGAGGAAGAGCATCCTTTTTCAGCGTCTTTTGCCTATGGGTCAGTGATGACTAAGGGACGGAAAGTCTCTTTTCGAGGGAAATGGTGAGGGCATCGATATATGGTGCCATATGTGGCCTCGTCTCCTAGTGTTCTGAAACACGCTGCTAAGGGATTAGGCCTCTGTCTACCTGGCTCTCGCTTAAAGTGCTTTGCAATGTCTGCAAGGATGGTGACATTCTGCTCAGAGCTAACATTTAAGGAAGAGGCCTGGACCGCACCCATTGTCATTATTAGTTAACTGTACTTGTTGTTGTAATGTGTATAGACATGTTGACCAAGCCTCTTTAGTCAGAAGGAAAGGGATGGCCTATACCGATGGCTTGCAAGGCCCATTCGAACAGACCTTTAGAGTGAGCCACAATGCCCTTGCAAGGACTAGTGTATCAGGAATTTTGAGTCCATTTCGGTACCACAGTATTCCTCAGTCCTCAAAGTGAATGAACCCCTTGACCTTGCGTTGACATGAATGTCCCATGCCTGGCTGATGGGAAATGGAAAAGGCAAGCAGACAAAGGGAAATATCATATGGCTTCCCACAATATGTGCATCGGGAGGAATACCTTGGCCCTTAGTAAAGGAAGGGAAAACTGAAGGGCAAAAATTCAGAGAAGGAGACCTGCCAGGAATGACTCAGGACTCTGAGAACCAAGTTGAGGATTACAGAAAAGAGAACTGCTTAAGGGATGTTCAGGAGTTGTGGGATATATTAAGAGGAGAACTAGGACATATATGTAACTAGCATCCGTGAATACTCTGTCAGAAATAGATGATGGCTTTCTCAACAGAAGAGCAACAACAACAAAAATTTAGAGGAAAACATTCTGGCCCTCTCAAAACCAAAGTAAGTCACAGGGAGAAAGGGAAAGCATTATATTTTTTATTATCTTTCCTTATTGAAATGACATGGGATTGCTTTACTAATATGTCCTTATCTGAGGTGTGTCCTTATCCTTGTAATTTAGAGTCTACGCGCCTTTTCCATCTCTGGAATCTATGAGAGGAAATGACAATGCCTTGACTAAATACCTAGAAGAGTGGCCCAGGAAAATGACTTGGACCTGTCCTTCTGTGTGTTGGCAGGTGTTGGATTACTGCTTCAAACGCTTCAGTCAATACTAGAGAGCTGAGTATTTGTAGGTTTCCTGACATAATCTTGGGAGTTTCTATGTTTCTATGTTTCTGGGAATTTATCCTTTTCTCTCAGTTCTGGGATAGCTAGCATAAATGTGTGGATGTGCCTCTTAGGTTATTCTTTTTTCCTTGCTACCAGTTGTCATGTGGTTTCATACTTGCAGCTGTCTGCTTGTCTCCCTGTTTTATCCCAGTAATGTCTTCTGCGGTTTTTTCGTGTTTTCAAAACTGAAGTGTGAGATCTACTGATTTTTTTCCTATTGGTTTGTTTGTATTTCCTTAGTTTTGATAATCACATGTATGATTTCAATTTTTCTGTTAATTTTGGAGTTCGATTTTCTTCATCTTGTTCCTTCAGTCATCCAGTTAGGTGGATTTCTTTATCGGTGTTTTTAAATTTTGGAAATGGATGCATTTAACCCTATATGGTCTCCCCATAAAATGTTTAGGCATCATCCCTTAAGCTTCTTAACATTCCTTTTTTCATTGCTCTTTCTGCTTTTCCTTTGGATTATCTTTCTTGCATTCATTGCTAGTTCGTGAGTGTGTTGTGTTTTCCAACTTTTAGTGTCTGGCTTTATTTCCAATTTGAAAATGATATCTTCCTGTTTTCATACCTTCGTGATCATAAGTGCACAGGATAGGTTTTACTTCTCTTCAATGAATTACGACTGGATTTGGACTCGAGCTCATGACCTGCGATAGGCAAAGTTATGTCTGCCGCTGGGAAGAACATATCTCATTGTCCTCAGAAACGCAATCTTACTCATGGATGCCCAAAGTTCAGGTGGTCTCGAGAGCCCATGTGGACGTCTGTTATTCCTTAGCACCTTCCTATTCGGAGGATCCTTCCTGTGTTTAACGTGGATATCATAGTTCCCAACAGTATTGGATAAAAGTAGCCATCTCCCTTATTCTCCGTTCATAGGCTTCCAACGTTTAGATACACCCTTGTTCGTGGTGTATATGTTGGCAATTCTTCTATGTTTCTGTTGTTTTGATGCTCCATCAAGATTAGCTTCCGCTAATCTTTTGTCTCTCAAAGGCATAATAACACTCTCGCCGACTTAGTCACAAACACTTTGGCTCTCTTCTCCTTGGCAAGAGCATAATACAATTTCTAGGGATCAAGACACAGTGAGGCCTCATGGATATCAACAGCTCACCGTGCGGTTTGTCATCCTGTGGGTGAGAGTGATCTTTTTCAGCGTCTTTTGCCTATGGGTAGTGATGATTAAGGGACAGAAGCCCCTTTTCAAAGAAAAAGGTTTGGGCATCAATGTTTGGTGCTGTCTGTGGCCTCATTTTTTAGTATTCTAAACACGCAGCTAAGGGATTAGGGCTTGTCTACCTGGCTTTCCCTTAAACCCCTTTGCTATGTCTTTGAGGTGAGCGACAATCTGCATTAGAGCTATCTCTAAGGAAGAGGACTGCACCACATCCATGGTTATCATTAGTTAACTGTACTTGTTGTGGTAACGGGTATAGACATGTTGACCAAGTCTCTTTAGTCAGAAGGAAAGTGACGGCCTATACCGAAGACTTTAAGGCCCTTTCGAGCAGACCTTTGGAGTGAGCCGCAATGTCCATGCAAGGACTAGTGGATCATGAAGTTTGGATCCATTTCGGCACCACAGCATAACTCAACCGTTTAAGTGAATGAACCCCTGGACCTGCATTGACATGAAGGCCCCATGCCTGGCTGATGGGAAATGGAAAAGGCAAGCAGAGAAAGGGAAATATCATATGGCTTCCCAATATGTGCATTTCCAATTTGAAAGTAATATCTTCCTTGTTTCATACCTTCGTGAACATAAGTGCACAGGATGTTTTACTTCTCTTCCATGAATTACCACTGGATTTGGATTCGCGCTTATGACCTGGGATAAACAAGGTTAGGTCTGTCATGGGAAGAACATATCTTATTGTCCTCAGAGAAGCAATATTACTCATTGATCCTTAAAGTTCAGGTTGTCTTGAGAGCGCATGTGGACGTCTTTTATTCCTTATCTCCTTCCCATCCAGATGTTCTGTCCTGTGCCTAACGTGGATATCGTATTTCCCAACAGTATTGGATGAAAGTCACGATCTCTCTTCCTGTCTGTTCATAGGCTTCCAACGTTTAGATACACCCTTGTTCGTGGTGTATATGTTGGCAATTCTTCCAGATTTCTGTTAATTTGATGCTCCATCAAGACAGAACACCTTCCGCTAATCTGTTGTCTCTCGAAGGCATAAAATCACTCTCGCTGACTTAGGTACAAACACTTTGGCTCTCTTCTCCTTGGCAAGATCATAACCTACGTCTTCACGATTTCTTCACTTGCAAGTTATGAGTATCTTTATAGTCGAAGAAAATTTCCTATGGGCAACAGAAGCCCTAGATTTTTAATATATGTGTTTTCTTTGCATCTTTTCTACCTTTTTTGTTTTGTTTTGTTTTGGATTTCAACCATTCCTACCAACTGTTTGTATTGACGTTAGACTTTAGTCCTGAATACCGAATGAATTATTGATAGGTAATAGTTCACTTGCTCATTTCAGTTGGCTTCTCACTTGGATTTTATTAGCCTTTCCCCTTTGGTATTTTCTTTGTGGTTGCTTCATTAGTACGATTCCTCGCCTCATCCTCATCTTTTGCATGTCTTATGTTTTTGTGTGTTCTTGTGTGTGCATGTGAATGTTTTAATGTGTGTTGGTCTGTGTATGTTTCACATAACAGTTATTATTGAAATATTAGAGGTAGGAATTCAGTCTCTTATGGGTAGCAATTCAATTTGACATGCTTTGAAAACTCACATTCCATCCGTTTCAGGACAATCTACTGCAAGGAATGTCATCTCTTGTCCTCTTCGAGAAACACGTGTTCTCACAAAACTGCCATCAAACAAACACTAGCATTTGAGTTCCTCATTAGAGTCGTACTGTATGTCCCAATATCCTTGCTTTTTCATATGTTTCTTGACTATCGTGAGGCAGTGAAATCTTCTGTTTTGTGTCTTTCTGAGAATTATAGATGTGACAAAGCACAATGCTCTCCGCAACACTGCCTTATGAGACAAGTGGAAGAATTCGTTCTTGCTTATGTCTCAGTACGAATTTGCTGTGACATGGAGGATAGTGAAATGGTAGCAGTGTCTAATAACTTTATGCTTGTATTCTGCCATGAAGGCAACAGGAAGATGACAACAACAACTGCAATGGGGTGGCAAATGACCTGAAGCCTACAAGGTAAACTCCACAGCGAAAGAGAACGGAAGTCAAAGATATGATGGGAGAAGGTTGGAGGCATGGCTCAGGTCAGGGGAGATTTGGTTGGTTCGTGGATCAGAGGGCCATGAGCCCATGCAGAGGACAAAGGCACAGGAGAGCAGGACACACTGGGAACCCACAAGGAACCTGTTTACAATTGCCGTTGGCTGTGACATGCAGAGGGTCTGGATGGCACGAGTTCTTGACAACACAAGTCTTGAGGGCTGGAATTCTCGATCTGTAGGCTTGTGAGACATCGACTCGAAAGAACACCATCTTTTCCTGCATAGAGAAGGCAGAATGATGTAACATGATAATGACCTTAGGGAATCTTCACGGAAATGAAAGACGTGCCTCTTGTAGGAGAGGTCAGAGTGAGAGAAAGAAAAGAGCCCTGAACGTAGATTGGAGAAATTGGGGCTGAAAACAACCCTCATCTGGGAGCAGAGACTGAGGTCCAGAACCAGAGGCACCGAGGACTGCCATCACCTTCCAAAGAAGCAGAGCACCAAAAGACATAGTGCCATTCCCCTTGAAAAATCTAGGCATTGAGGTATTCTCTTTAGGCAAATAGGCATCGGAGAATAGTTTGTTCATAGCCCAGTCACTGACTTCAAGAGGAAATTCTTTACCAGCTCTCGAAGCAGGCCAGATAGCTCAAGCAAAACCAGCCCAAGCCAAAATCTTTATCCCCTGCATTTCTGAACAATGACAGAGTAGCAGTTCCTTTCTAGAACCTGGAGGTATTCAGAAGTCAAAGGTTGGGTCCCGGGTTGTTTCCATCAGTTCAGAGGCAGCCTTCATATCAACTCATGATTCCTGGGTCTAGGCATTGAATCTGGTCTCAAATAAGCTTCTCCCTCTCTAGCTCCACCTCCTGATTGGGATGTCTATGCCTTTCTGTCCGATACAAGCATGCACATGTTGGACAATATAACAAAACAAAACCAGTGCACAATAATTGACTGAGGCCTGAGGATGTTTTATTGACTTTTGACCTAGCTTCCAATGGAGGGCAGCCAGGTACAGAGAGCCTCCCACCATCCTAAAATGCCCGACCTTCACTCAGAGCTCCTTGTTCATTCTCCTGTTCTTTGTCGTCCTGGATCTCATCACCAACATGCAGCATCTGATGTCTGTCGTGCTATACTGACCCCGTGTTGACACATTGTGCATCCTCTCGGGACTCCATTGGAACATGCTCATCTTCCACAAGAGGCACTGTTTGCTTATGGCATGAAAACAATGGGGGATGGTCATGAGAGGTGAAGGCAGGCTGGTGCTGCCACATCACCATGCAGTTCCACAAAGGGTAGCTGCTCCAACCTGAGGGGGTGCTTCAGGTTCTTCCACATTCGAATTCTCTTCAATGTGTCCTTTTGGACATACAAGTTGTCTTCCTGAATCAGGCATGGAAGTCTTTCAGATGGCTTCACTTGGGCTAAGGGTATCTTCCAACATGCTCTCCGTTGGCTCCTGTGGACTGCAGGTACATGAGTCCATCCTCGACCTAAGGTTCTAGGGTGTAGATTCTGCCTTGGATGCATGGTTTTTGGAAGATTGGGATGCCTTTTTGGCACCGTTTCTGGAGAACCTCGAGGTACTCGTGTCCTTGCTGTGGCAGAATCTAGACATGCCTTTGGCACGGTTCCGTTCATTGACCTTGTGCTTTCCTTGGGTGGGTCTTTTCCTGTTCAGGAGCTCCGAATTTGGGTGTAAAGGCCTCACTTTTTTTTTTAATTTTTTATTTTTTATAAACATATATTTTTATCCCCAGGGGTACAGGTCTGTGAATCACCAGGTTTACACACTTCACAGCACTCACCAAAGCACATACCCTCCCCAATGTCCATAATCCCACCCCCTTCTCCCAAACCCCCTCCCCCCGGCAATCCTCAGTTTGTTTTGTGAGATTAAGAGTCACTTATGGTTTGTCTCCCTCCCAATCCCATCTTGTTTCATTTATTCTTCTCCTACCCACTTAAGCCTCCATGTTGCATCACCACTTCCTCATATCAGGGAGATCATATGATAGTTGTCTTTCTCTGCTTGACTTATTTCACTAAGCATGATACGCTCAAGTTCCATCCATGTTGTTGCAAATGGCAAGATTTCATTTCTTTTGATGGCTGCATAGTATTCCATTGTGTATATATACCACATCTTCTTGATCCATTCATCTGTTGATGGACATCTAGGTTCTTTCCATAGTTTGGCTATTGTGGACATTGCTGCTATAAACATTCGGGTGCATGTGCCCCTTTGGATCACTACCTTTGTATCTTTAGGGTAAATACCCAATAGTGCAATTGCTGGGTCATAGGGCAGTTCAATTTTCAACATTTTGAGGAACCTCCATGCTTTTTTCCAGAGTGGCTGCACCAGCTTGCATTCCCACCAACAGTGTAGGAGGGTTCCCCTTTCTTTGCATCCTCGCCAGCATCTGTCATTTCCTAACTTGTTGATTTTAGCCATTCTGATTGGTGTGAGGTGATATCTCATTGTGGTTTTGATTTGTATTTCCCTGATGCCGAGTGATATGGAGCACTTTTTCATGTGTCTGTTCGCCATCTGGATGTCTTCTTTGCAGAAATGTCTGTTCATGTCTTCTGCCCATTTCTTGATTGTATTATTTGTTCTTTGGGTGTTGAGTTTGCTAAGTTCTTTATAGATTCTGGACATATCTTCTCCCATTCTGTCAGTTGTCTTTTGATTTTGTTAACTGTTTCCTTTGCTGTGCAAAAGCTTTTGATCTTGATGAAATCCCAGTAGTTCATTTTTTCCCTTGCTTCCCTTGCCTTTTGTGTTGTTCCTAGGAAGATGTTGCTGCGGCAGAGGTCGAAGAGGTTGCTGCCCGTGTTCTCCTCAAGGATTTTGATGGATTCCTTTCGTACATTGAGGTCCTTCATCCATTTTGAGTCTATTTTTGTGTGTGGTGTAAGGAAATGGTCCAATTTCATTTTTCTGCATGTGGCTGTCCAATTTTCCCAGCACCATTTATTGAAAAGGCTGTCTTTTTTCCATTGGACATTCTTTCCTGCTTTGTCAAAGATTAGTTGACCATAGATTTGAGGGTCTATTTCTGGGCTCTCTATTCTGTTCCATTGATCTATGTGTCTGTTTTTGTGCCAGTACCATGCTGTCTTGATGATGACAGCTTTGTAGTAGAGCTTGAAGTACGGAATTGTGATGCCACCAACGTTGGCTTTCTTTTTCAATATCCCTTTGGCTATTCGAGGTCTTTTCTGGTTCCATATAAATTTTAGAATTATTTGTTCCATTTCTTTGAAAAAGATGGATGGTACTTTGATAGGAATTGCATTAAATGTGTAGATTGCTTTAGGTAGCATAGACATTTTCACAATATTTATTCTTCCAATCCAGGAGCATGGAACATTTTTCCATTTCTTTGTGTCTTTCCTCAATTTCTTTCATGAGTACTTTATAGTTTTTCTGAGTATAGATTCTGTGTCTCTTTGGTTAGGTTTATTCCTAGGTATCTTATGGTTTTGGATGCAATTGTAAATGGGATTGACTCCTTAATATCTCTTTCTTCTGTCTTGCTGTTGGTGTAGAGAAATGCAACTGATTTCTGTGCATTGATTTTATATCCTGACACTTTACTGAATTCCTGTATAAGTTCCAGCAGTTTTGGAGTGGAGTCTTTTGGGTTTTCCACATATAGTATCATATCATCTGCGAAGAGTGATAATTTGACTTCTTCTTTGCCGATTTGGATGCCTTTAATTTCCTTTTGTTGTCTGATTGCTGAGGCTAGGACCTCTAGTACGATGTTGAATAGCAGTGGTGATAATGGACATCCCTGCCCTGTTCCTGACCTTAGCGGAAAAGCTTTCAGTTTTTCTCCATTGAGAATGATATTTGCGGTGGGTTTTTCATAGATGGCTTTGATGATATTGAGTTATGTGCCCTCTATCCCTACACTTTGAAGAGTTTTGATCAGGAAGGGATGTTGTACTTTGTCAAATGCTTTTTCAGCATCTATTGAGAGTATCATATGGTTCTTGTTCTTTCTTTTATTGATGTGTTGTATCATATTGACTGATTTGCGGATGTTGAACCAACCTTGCAGCCCTGGAATAAATCCCACTTGGTCGTGGTGAATAATCTTTTTAATGTACTGTTGAATCCTATTGGCTAGTATTTTGTTGAGTATTTTCGCATCTGTGTTCATCAAGGATATCAGTCTATAGCTCTCTTTTTTGGTGGGATCCTTGTCTGGTTTTGGGATCAAGGTGATGCTGGCCTCATAAAATGAGTTTGGAAGTTTTCCTTCCATTTCTATTTTTTGGAACAGTTTCAGGAGAATAGGAATTAGTTCTTCTTTAAATGTTTGGTAGAATTCCCCCGGGAAGCCGTCTGGCCCTGGGCTTTTGTTTGTTTGAAGAAGAAAGTGAGAGGGGAGCAGAAGGTATACTGGAGAGAATTATTGGGGAGAATTTCCCCAATATGGCAAAGGGAACGAGCATCAAAATTCAGGAGGTTCAGAGAATGCCCCTCAAAATCAATAAGAATAGGCCCACACCCCGTCACCTAATAGTAAAATTTACAAGTCTCAATGACAAAGAGAAAATCCTGAAAGCAGCCCGGGAAAAGAAGTCTGTAACATACAATGGTAAAAATATTAGATTGGCAGCTGACTTATCCACAGAGACCTGGCAGGCCAGAAAGAGCTGGCATGATATTTTCAGAGCACTAAACGAGAAAAACATGCAGCCAAGAATACTATATCCAGCTAGGCTATCATTGAAAATAGAAGGAGAGATTAAAAGCTTCCAGGACAAACAACAACTGAAAGAATTTGCAAATACCAAACCAGCTCTACAGGAAATATTGAAAGGGGTCCTCTAAGCAAAGAGAGAGCCTACAAGTGGTAGATCAGAAAGGAACAGAGACCATATACAGTAACAGTCGCCTTACAGGCAATACAATGGCACTAAATTCATATCTCTCAATAGTTACCCTGAATGTGAATGGGCTAAATGCCCCTGTCAAAAGACACAGGGTATCAGAATGGATAAAAAAACAAAACCCATCTATATGTTGCCTCCAAGAAACACATTTTAAGCCCGAAGACACCTCCAGATTTAAAGTGAGGGGGTGGAAAAGAATTTACCATGCTAATGGACATCAGAAGAAAGCAGGAGTGGCAATCCTTATATCAGATCAATTATATTTTAAGCCAAAGACTATAATAAGAGATGAGGAAGGACACTATATCATACTCAAAGGGTCTGTCCAACAAGAAGATTTAACAATTTTAAATATCTATGCCCCCAATGTGGGAGCAGCCAACTATATAAACCAATTAATAACAAAATCAAAGAAACACACATCAACAATAATACAATGATAGTAGGGGACTTTAACACTCCCCTCACTGAAATGGACAGGTCATCCAAGCAAAAGATCAGCAAGGAAATAAAGGCCTTAAATGACACACTGGACCAGATGGACATCACAGATATATTCAGAATATTTCATCCCAAAGCAACAGAATACACATTCTTCTCTAGTGCACATGGAACATTCTCCAGAATAGATCACATCCTCGGTCCTAAATCAGGACTCAACCGGTATCAAAAGATTGGGATCATTCCCTGCATATTTTCAGACCACAATGCTCTAAAGCTAGAACTCAACCACAAAAGGAAGTTTGGAACGAACCCAAATACATGGAGACTAAACAGTATCCTTCTAAAGAATGAATGGGTCAACCGGGAAATTAAAGAAGAATTGAAAAAAATCATGGAAACAAATGATAATGAAAATACAACGGTTCAAAATCTGTGGGACACAACAAAGGCAGTCCTGAGAGGAAAATATATAGCGGTACAAGCCTTTCTCAAGAAACAAGAAAGGTCTCAGGTACACAACCTAACCCTACACCTAAAGGAGCTAGAGAAAAAGAACAAGAAAGAAACCCTAAGCCCAGCAGGAGAAGAGAAATCATAAAGATCAGAGCAGAAATCAATGAAATAGAAACCAAAAAAACAATAGAACAAATCAACGAAACTAGGAGCTGGTTCTTTGAAAGAATTAATAAAATTGATAAACCCCTGGCCCGACTTATCAAAAAGAAAAGAGAAAGGACCCAAATAAATAAAATCATGAATGAAAGAGGAGAGATCACAACTAACACCAAAGAAATACAAACTATTATAAGAACATACTATGAGCAACTCTACGGCAATAAATTTGACAATCTGGAAGAAATGGATGCATTCCTAGAAACATATAAACTACCACAACTGAACCAGGAAGAAATAGAAAGCCTGAACAGACCCATAACCAGTAAGGAGATTGAAACAGTCATTAAAGGCCTCACTTTTGCACAGGGCTCAGATTTCCTTCCCGGAGGTTTTGCTGGCGGTATGATTGTTTCTTGGCCTGTCATGGCTAAGATGGAATGAAGGACGCTTGCCTTTCTCCAGAGTCCAGAGTGTTGGTGCTGACAGTCACGACGACACACTACTAATTCGGCCATGGAGAATGTGACACCAACTCATTTCACAAACTACCTTGGTGAGGGACCCAAGCGGTTTAGGGACGGCTTGAGGTCCTCTTGGTGCACCCATGAAATTACAGCCACGTGTCATAATCAGGCGTGGGTTGATGAGTAGTGGTTGCTATGACCTCAAAGCTTTGTGACATCACAGATGCTGGCTTCACTGAAGCAGCTGTCCCTCTCCCATGACCTTGGTGTCCTAAGGCTTTAGGTATGAAGCCCCGGGAAGGACAGAACAGGAGCCATCTGACCTGAACAAGAACTCAGGTTGTCTTGTGGAAAAATGTCCCACTTCCCCTGTCTAGAGACAAAGTGGAAAGAAAATGGCATTCAGTATACCTTCCTTTAGGCGAACATATCCCGGGGACGGCATGTTGTCCTATTTCCACTAAAATTTCTAGAGATCTCAAGAAATGGTGAGACCTCCTGGGTATGAGAGCTCCACGTGGGGTTTGTCATCCTGTGGGTGAGAGCTTCCTTTGTCAGCATCGTTAGCCTATACGTCAGTGATGACTAAGGGACAGAAATTCCCTTTCCAAGGTAAAAGGTGAGGGCATCTATATATAGTGCCGTCTGTGATCTCATCTCCTAGTGTTCTGAAACACGCGGCTAAGGGATTTATCCGTGTCTACCTGGCTTTCACTAAAAAAAAACTTTGCAAAGTGTTCGAGGAGAATGACATACTGCATCAGAGCTAACTTTTAAGGAAGAGGCCTGGACTGCACCCGTTGTCATCATTAGTTAACTATACTTGTTGTGGTAACGGTATAGACATGTTGACCAAGTCTCTTTAGTCAGAAGGAAAGGGACGGCCTATGCCAAGGGCTTTCAAGGCCCATTCGAGCAGAACGTTTAGTGACCCACAATGCCCTTGCAAGGACTAGTGGATCAGGAAGTTTGGGTCCATTTCGGCACCACAGTATTCCTCAGCCGTCGAAGTGAATAAAACCCTGGACCTTGCCTTGACATGAATGTCCCTTGACTGGCTGAGGGGTAATGAAAAGGGCAAGCAGACAAAGGCAAATATCATATGGCTTCCATCAATATGTGCCTCGGGAGGAATACCTTAGCCCTTAGTAAAGGAAGGGAATACTGAAGGGCAAGAAGTCAGAGAAGGAGACCCACCAGGACTGACTCAGGACTCTGAGAACCAAGCTGAGGGTTACAAAAAAGAGAACTGCTTAATGGGTGTTCAGGAGTTGTGGCATATATTAGGAGGAGCACTAGGACGTGCATGCAACTAAAACGGATGATTGATGATAGGCAGACTTTCTCAACAGAACAGCAACAACAACAACAAAAAATCAGTGGAAAACACTCTCGCCCCTCTCAAAACGAAAGGAAGGCACAGGGAGAAAAGGAAAGCATTATATTTTTTATTATCTTTCCTTATTGAAATGAAATGAGATTGGTTTCCTAAAATGTCCTTCTCTGAATTAGGTCTTATTCCTTGTGAATTAGAGTCTACCCGCCTCTTCCATCTCTGGAATAGATGAGAGGACATGACAAGGCCTTCGCTAACTATTTAGAAGAGTGGCCCAGGAAAATGACTTGGACCTGGCCTTATGTGTGTTATCAGGTGTACGATTACTGCTTCAAACGCGTCAGTCACTACTAGAGAGTTGAGTTTTTCTGGGTTTCCTGACCTAATCTTGGAAGTTTCTATGTGTCTGGGAATTTATCCTTTTCTCTCAGTTCTTGGATTTGCTAGCATAAATGTGTGGATGTGCCTCTTAGGTTATTCTTTTTTCATTTCTACCACTTGTCATGTGGTTTCATACTGTGAGCTGTGTGCTTTTTCTACCTGTTTTTTCCCAATAATGGCTTCGGCGGTTTGTTCATGTTTTCAAAACTGAAGTGTGAGATTTTTTTTATTTCTTTTTTCCTAATGGTTTGTTTGTATTTCCTTAATTTTGATAATCACATGTATGATTTCTATTTTTCTGTTAACTCTGGAGGTCGGTTTTTCTTCATTCTGTTCCTTCTGTCATCCAGTTAGGTGGCTTTCTTTTTCGCTGATTTTAAATTTTGGAAATGCATGCATTTAAACCCTATATGGTTGCCCCATATAAAGTTTTGGCATCATCCCATAAGTTTCTTGACATCCTTTGTTCAGGGATCTTTCTGCTTTTCCTTTGGATTTTCTTTCTTGCATATTTTGCTAGTTCCTGAGTGTGTTGTGTTTTCCATCTTTTAGTGTCTGGCTGTATATCCAATTTGAAAGTGATATCTTAATGTTTTTATATCTTCATGATCATAAGTGCACAGGATAGGTTTTGACTTCTCTTCCAGGAATTACGACTTGATTTGGACTCGAGCTCATGACCTGCGATAGACAAAGAGAGGTCTGCCACTGGAAGAACATATCTTATTGACCTCAGAGATGCAATCTTACTCATGGATCCCCAAAGTTCCGGTGGTCTCAAGAGCCCTTGTGGACGTCTTTTCTTTTTTAGCTCCTTCCCATTCAAATTATCTGTCCTGTGCTTAACTTGGATATCAAAATTCCCAACAGTATTGGATTAAAGTCGCCATCTCCCTTCCTGTCTGTTCATAGGCTTCTAACGTTTAGATACACCCATGTTCGTGGTGTATATGTTGGCAGTTCGTCGAGGTTTCTGTTGTTTTGAAGCTCCATCAAGACAAAACACCTTCCACTAATCGTTTGTCTCATGAAGGCAAAAAATTACTCTCACTGACTTAGTCACAAACACTTTGGCTCTCTTCTCCTTGGCAAGAGCATAACCTACCTACTCCCAAATTCTTCACTTGCAAACTATGAGTATCTTTCTTAGTCGAAGGAAATTTCCTATGGGCAACAGAAGGTCGAGCTTGTTAATTTAGGCTGTTGTTTTCTTGTGGATCTTTTCCACCTTTTTTTTTTTTTTTGGTTTGGTTTTGGAATTTCAACCACTACTACAAACTGTTTGTATTGATGGGAGACTTTAGTCTCATTTCGGTTGGCTTCTCACTTGGATTCTATTTGCCTTTCCCCTTTATGGTATTTTCTTTGGGTTTGCTTCATTAGCACGATACCTCGCTTCCTCCCCATCTTTTGCATGTCTTATTTTTGTGTGTGTTCTTGTGTGTCCATGTGCATGTGTTAATGTGTGTGTGGTCTGCTTGAGTTTCACATAACACTTATTATTAAAATTGAGAGATAGGAATTCGGTATCTAATGCGTAGCAATTATTTGACATGCCTTGAAAACTCACATTCCATCCGATTCTGAAAATCTCCTGCAAGGAATGTCATCTCTTGTCCTCTTTGAGAAACACGTGTTCTAACAAAACTGCCTTCAACAAACACCACCATTTGAGTTCCTCATTAGAGTCGTACTGTTTGTCCCAATACCCTTGATTTTCGTAAGTTTCTTGACTGTCATGAGGGAGTGAAATCGTCTGTTTGTTGTCTTTCTGAGAATGATAGATGTGACAAAGCCCAATGCTCTCCGCAGCACTGCCATATGAGACAAGTGGAAGAATTCATTCTTGCTTATGTTTCAGTAGGAATTTGCAGTGATTTAGAGGACAGTAAGATGGTAGTAGTGTCTAAGAACCTCATGCTTGTCTCCAGCCATGAAGGCCACAGGAAGAAGACCACAACAACCGTATTGGGGTAGAAATTGACCTGAAGCCTACAAGGTAAACTCCACAGCTAAAGAGAACGGAAGTTGCAGAGATGATGGGAGAAAGTTGGGTACATGGCTCAGGGGAGATTTGGTTTGTTCGTGGATCAGAGGCCCATAGCCCGTGCAGAGGACAAAGGCACAGGAGAGCAGGGCACACTGGGAACCCACAAGGAACCTGTTTCCCAGTGCCATTGGCTGTGGCATGCAGAGGGTCTGCAGGGCACGAGTTTTTGACAACACAAGTCTTGAGGGCTGGAGTTTTCAGATAAGTGCTTGGCATACATCGAGTCGAAAGAAAACTGTCTTTTCCTGCATAGAGAAGGCAGAATGATGTAACATGATAATGACCTTAGGGAATCTCCACGGAATTGAAAGAGGTGCCTCTTGTAGGAGAAGTCAGAGTGAGAGAAAAAAAGAGCCCTGAACGTAGATTGGAGAAATTGGGACTGAAAACGACCATCATCTGGGAGCAGAGACAGAAGTCCAGAACCAGAGGCACCGAGGACTGCCATCACCTTCCAAAGAAGCAGAGCACCAAAAGACATAGTGCCATTCCCCTTGGAAACTCTAGCCATTGAGGTATTCTCTTGGCAAATAGGCATTGGAGAATAGTTTGTTCATTGCCCAGTCAATGACTTCAGAAGAAAAGCTATACCAGCTCTCGAAACAGGCTGGATAGCTCAAGCAACACCAGCCCAAAACAAAATCGTTATCCCCTGCATTTCTGAACAATGACAGAGCAACGGTTCTTGTCTAGAAACAGGAGGTATTCAGAATTCAAAGGCTGAGTCCAGGGTTGTGTCCATCAGTTCAGAGGCAGCCTTCAGATCAACTCATGATTCCAGGGTCTTGGCATTGACTCTGGTCTCAGGTTTTCTGCACAGGGACAAGTAAGAATCTCCCTCTCCAGCACCAAACCCTGATTGGGATCTCTATGCCTTTCTGTCCAATACGTGCATGTGCATCATTGGACAAGATAACAAAAACTAAAGCAGTGCACAATAAATGCCTGGGGCCTGAGGATGTTTTATTGAATTTGGACCTAGGTTCTTATGGAGGGCAGCAAGGTACAGAGAGCCTCCCACCATCCTAAAATGCCCGACCTTCACTCGGAGCTCCCTTTTTCATTCTCCTGTTCTTTGTCATCCTGGATCTCCTCACCAACCTGCAGCTTCTGCTGTCTGTCGCGCTGTACTGACCCCATGTTGAACAATGTGCATCCTCTTGGGGCTCCATTGGAACATGCCCATCTTCTGTAAGAGACACTGTTTGCTTATCACATGAAACCATTTGGGGGATGGTCATGAGAGGGTGAAGGCAGGCTTGTGCTGCCACATCTCCATGCAGTTCCACAGAGAGTAGCTGCTACACCCTGAGGGAGTGCTCAAGGTTCTTCCGCATTCGAATCCTCTTCATACAAGTTGTCTTCCTGAAATGCGCACGGAAGTCTTTCAGATGGCTTCACTTGGGCTTGGGTCTCTTCCAACATGCTCTCCGTTGGCTCCAAGTACATGAGTCCATCGTGGACCTATGTTTCTATGGTGCAGAGTCTGTCTTGAATGCATGGTCATTTTGGAAGTTTTGGAGGCCTTGTTGGCACCGTTTCTTGAGACGCTCGAGGTTCTCATGTCCTCACTGTGGATGACTCCAGACATGTCTTTGGCACGTTTGCAGGGGTTCACAATGAGCTATCCTTAGGTGGAACTTAGGTGGACCTCAAGAAACGGTGAGGCCTCCCTGGTATGAGCGCTCTCCATGGCATTTGTCATCCTGTAGGTGAGAGCTCCTTTGTCAGTGTTTTGCCTATGGGTCAGTGATGACTAAGGGACAGAAAGTCCCTTTTCGAGGAAAAAGGTGAGGGCATCGATATATGGTGCCATCTGTGGCCTCATCTCCTAGTGTTCTGAAATGCGTGGCTAAGGGATTAGGCCTCTTGTATCTGGCTTTCACTTAAAAAACTTTGCAAAGTCGTCGAGGAGAGTAATATTCTGCATCAGAGCTAACTCTCAATAAAGAGGCCTGGACCACACCCATTGTCATTATTAATTTACTGTACTTTTGTGGTAATGGGAATAGACTTGTTGACCAAGTCTCTTTAGTCAGAAGGAAATGGATGGCCTATACTGACGACTTGCAAAGCCCATTCTAGCAGACATTTTAGTGAGCCACAATGCCCTTGCAAGGACTAGTGGATCAGGAAGTTTGGGTCCATTTCGGCACCACAGTATTCCTCAGCCGTCGAAGTGAATGAAACCCTGGACCTTGCCTTGACATTAATGTCCCTTGCCTGGCTGAGCGGTAATGGAAAGGGCAAGCAGACAAAGGGAAATATCATATGGCTTCCCACAATATGTGCCTCGGGAGGAATACCTTGGCCCTTAGTAAAGGAAGGGAATACTGAACGGCAAGAAGTCAGAGAAGGAGACCCACTAGGTGTTACTCAAGATTCTGAGAATCCAGCTGAAGGTTACAGAAAAGAGAACTGCTTAATGGGTGTTCAGTAGTTGTGGCATATATTAGGAAGAGCACTAGGACGTACATGCAACTAAGGCATCCGTGAATACTCTGTCAAAAATGGATGATGGATGATAGGCAGGCTTTCTCAACAGAACAGCAACAACAACAACATAAATTCAGAGGAAAACTGTGGCCCTCTCAAAACCAAAGGAAGTCACAGGGAGAAAAGGAAAGCATTATATGCTTTATTATCTTTCCTCATTAAAATATCATGGGATTGGTTTTCTAATATGTCCTTCTTGAATTGGGTCTTTATCCATGTGAATTAGAGTTTACCCGCTTCTTCCATCTCTGGATTTGATGTGAGGACATGACAATGCCTTCACTAAATAGCTAGAAGAGAGGCCCAGTAAAATGACTTTACCTGCCCTCGGTGCGTTGGCAGCGGTTGGATTACTGCTTCAAATGCTTCAGTCACTACTAGAGAGCTGAGATTTTGTAGGTTTCCTGACCTAATCTTGGAAGTTTGTATGTGTCTGGGATTTATGCTTTTCTCTCAGTTCTTGGATTTGCTAGCATAAATGTGTGGATGTGCCTCTAGGTTATTCTTTTTTCATTTCTACCCTTGTCATTTGGTTTCATACTGTCAGCTGTGTGCTTGTTTCCCTGTGTTTTCCCACTAATGGCTTCGGCGGTTTGCTTTGTTTTCAAACTGAAGTGTGGGATCTCCTGATTTTTTTTTTCCTATTGGTTGGTTTGTGTTTCCTTAATTTTGATAATCACATGTATGATTTCTATTTTTCTGTTAACTCTGGAGGTCTGTTTTTCCTCATTCTCTTCCTTCAGTCGTCCAGTTAGGTGGCTTTCTTTTTCGCTGATTTTAAATTTTGGAAATGCATGCATTTAAACCCTATATGGTTTCCCCATAAAATGTTTTGGCATCATCCCACAAGTTTCTTGATATTCCTTTGTTCATGGCTCTTTCTGCTTTTCTTTGGATTTTCTTTCTTGCATATTTTGCTAGTTCCTGAGTGTGTTGTGTTTTCCAACTTTTAGCGTCTGTCTGTATTTCCAATTTGACAGTGATATCTTCCTGTTTTCATACCTCGTGATCATAAGTGCACAGGATAGGTTTTGACTTCTCTTCCAGATATTACGACTGGAGTTGGACTCGAGATCATGGCCTGCGATTGACAAAGATAGGTCTGCCGCTGGGAAGAACATATCTTATTGTCCTCAGAGACGAAATCTTACTCATGGATCCCCAAAGTTCTGGTGGTCTCAAGAGCCCTTGTGGACGTCTTTTCTTCCTTTGCTCCTTCCCATTCTGATGATCTGTCCTATGCTTAAGTGGATATTACAGTTCCCAACAGTATTGGATTAAAGTCGCCATATCCCTTTCTGTCTCTTCATAGGCTTCCAACGTTTAGAAACACCCTTGTTAGTGGTTTATATGTTGGCAATTATTCTAGGTTACTGTTGTTTTGAAGCTCCATCAAGACAAAACACCTTCCGCTAATATTTTGTCTCTCGAAGGCATAAAATCACTCTCGCTGACTTAGGCACATGCACATTGGCTCTCTTCTCCTTGGCAATAGCATAACCTCCGTCTTCCAATTTCTTCACTTGCAATCTATGACTATCTTTATAGTCGAGGAAAATCTCCTATGGGCAACAGAAGGTCGAGCTTGTTTAATATTTGTTGTTTACTTAGGGATGTTTTCTACCTTTATTTGTTTGTTTGTTTTGGAATTTCAACCACTCCTACAAACTGTTTGTATTGACGGTAGACTTTGGTAATGAATACTGAATCAGTTAATGATCGGTAATAGTTCCCTTTCTCATTTCGGTTGGCTACTCACTTGGATTCTATTTGCCTTTCCCCTTTATGGTATGTTCTTTGGTTTGCTTCATTGGTACGATTCCTCACTTCCTCCCCATCTCTTGCATGTCTTATCCTTGTGTGTGTTCATGTGTGTGTGCATGAGCATGTGTTAATGATTGTGTTGTATGTGTGTGTTTCATATAACACTTATTATTAAAATATGAGAGATAAGTATTTGGTCTCTTATGGGTAGCAATTAAATATGTTATGCCTTGAAACTCACGATCCATCAGTTTCAGGAAAATATCCTACAAGAAATGTCATCTCTTGTCCTCTTTGAGAAACACGTGTTCTCACAAAACTGCCTTCAAACAAACACCACCATTCCAGTTCCTCATTAGAGTCGTACTGTTAGTCCTGACACTAACAGTTAGTCCTGATCAATATTTTTCGTTTGTTTCTTGACTGTTATGAGTTAGTGAAATTGTCTGTTTGTTGTCTTTATGAGAATGATAGATGTGACGAAGCCCAATGCTCTCCCCAACACTGCCATATGAGACAAGTGGAAGAATTCATTCTTGCTTATGTCTTAGTATGAATTTGTGGTGAAATTGAGGACAGCGAGATGGTAGTAGTGTCTAATTACCTCATGCTTGTCTTCAGCCATGAAGGCAACAGGAAGATGACCATGACAACTGCAGTGTGGTGGAAATTGACCTTAATCCTTCAAGATAAACCCCAAGTGAAAGAGAACGGAAGTCGTAGAGATGATGGGAGAAGGTTGGAGACATGGCTCAGGGAAGATTAGGTTGGTTCATGGATCAGGGAAGATTTGGTTGGTTCGTGGATCAGAGGTTGGTTCGTGAGCCCATGCAGAGGAACAAGGCACAGGAGTGCAGGGCACACTGGGAAACCACAAAAATCTGTTTCCCAGAGCTGTTGGCTGTGACACACATAGGGTCTGAAAGGCACGAGTATTTGACAACACAAGTCTTAAGGGATGGAGTTTTCAGATCAGCAGTCGTGGCAGACATCGCCTTGAAAGAACACTGTATTTTCCTTCATAGGACACCATCAAGCAACCAGGTGCAGACAGCCTGGAGACAATGATCAGAGACAATACCAGGAGACACAGTGGGAAGATGGTGAGTCGTGGGAGTGCATCTGTGAAAGGCAGTTTTCCTGGAGATGTCTAAATGTTGACATAATAAATTTTGGGCTCTCACACCAGCAGCATCAAGACAGAGCTACTGGCCAAGACAGGTAGGTGAGGACATTGGCTGCCTACCATGCCAACACGAAATCCCAAACGTGGAACACTTGGAGGACTGCCTTCCTCAGTCCAAGATGCTTAGTACAAGGAGAACAGACTCTCTCATAGGGGTTGAGAGGAAAGCATTGGCAACATGTTCTCCTCTGTTCACAGCATTCTGCATGCCTACGTTCTGTTGAGTTGGTAGAATGTCTCCTGACACAGGAACACCAGAGCCCACCAAGGTGAACCTCAGCATATTCATCCAGGACCCCAAACACAAAAAAGGATAGGAAAGGGGAGCCACTGCAAATGACTGGCCTCAAGGACAGGGTCAGCCACAGCACAAACAGCAGATGGCATGCAAGCCACATACACAGACACAAATACAGACAGACACACAGACACACACACACTCAAGAAACCTTAACGGCCTGCCCTGGGTAACTCCCGGATCTCTTTTCCTAAAAAATTACCCTCACGTTATAAAACAGAATGAGTTTTTCTAATTCAGAGAGGAGAAAGAGACCTAGATCCAGTGCAAAGATGGAAGAATCAATTGATGCCCAGGTAAAAGAACAAGAAATGATCATGGCTAGGCAATCGGAGTTAAACCTCTACATAGAACATGCCCGATGCGGGATTGAAAGCAGCGGCCTGAATACTCCCTGTACATCAGAAAGTAGAGAAGATATCAGAGAGTCTCAAACCACAGAGATAAAACTGATAAAGATAAAAGAACCTAAAGAGCACCTGAAGAGAAGATTGGTAGGAGACAGGATGCAAAGTCCGGGAACATGGTAGAAGTGGAGGATCCAATTAGGGACCGGGGAGAACAAGCCTAGAAAATAAGGACGCAAATTCTAAGAGAGAGGCAGAATGATGGAACATGGTAATGAGCTTAGGGAATCTCCAAGGAATTGAAGAGGTGCCTCTTGTAGTAGAAGTAAGAGTGAGAGAAAGAAAAGAGGGCTGAATATAGATTGGAGAAATCGGGGCTGAAAAGGACCCTCATCTGGGAGCATAGACAGAGGTGCAGAATCAGAGGCACAGAGGACTCCCATTACCTTCCACAGAAGTGGAGCACCAAAAGACGTAGTGTCATTCCCTCTGGAAAATCTAGGCTTGGAGGTATTCTCTTTAGGCTAATTGGCATCGGAGAATAGTTTGTCCATAGCCCAGTCACTGACTTCAAGAGGATAAGCTATAGCGGTTCTCGATGTAGAACGGATAGCTCAAGCAACACTCGACAAAGCCAATATCCTTATCCTTTCCTTTCTGAACAAGGACAGAGCAGGTTTTCTAGTCTAGAACCAGGAGGTATTCAGAAGTCAAAGATTGGGTCCGGGTTGTGTCCATCAGTTCAGAGGCGGCCTTCAGATCAACTCATAATTCCAGGGTCTGGGCATTGACTCTGGTTTCAGGTTATCAGCTCTGGGGCAAGTAAGCTCTTCCCTCTCCAGCTCCACCCCCTGATTGGGCTCAATCTGCTTATCTGTCCAATAATTTCATGCACATCGTGGGACAAGATAAAAAAGACAAAACCAGTGCACAATAATTGATTGGGTCCGGAGGATGTTTTATTGAATTTGGACCTAGGTCCCTATGGAAGGCAGCCAGGTACAGAGAACCTCCCACCATCCTAAAATGCCCGACCGCCGCTCGGAGCTCCCTTGTTCATTTTCCTGGTTCTCCTCACAACCCTGCAAAATCCGCTGTCTGTCGCACTGTACTGACCCCTTGATGATACATTGTGCAACTTCTGGGCTCCTTTGGAACTTGCCCATCTTCCGCAAGAGGCACTGTTTGCTCTTCACATGAAACCATTCGGGGGATGGCCATGAGAGGGTGAAGGCAGGCTTGTGCTGCCACATCTCCATGCAGTTCCACAGAGCGTAGCTGCTCCACCCTGAGGGAGTGCTCAAGGTTTTCCACATTCTAATAACTTCAATGCGTCCATGTGGACATACAAGTTGTCTTCCTGAAACGGGGACGGAAATCGTTCAGATGGCTTCACTTGGGCTATGTGTCTCCTCCACATGCTCTCCATTGGCTCCTGTGGACTCCAAGAACATGAGTACATCCTGGACCTGAGGTTCTAGTGTGTAGAGTCTGCCTTGGATGCATGGTCATTTTGGAAGATTGGGAGGCCTTTTTGGCACCATTTCTGGAGACACTCGAGGTACTCGTGTCCTCGCTGTGGAGACTCCAGACATGTCTTTGGCACAGTTGCTGGGGTTCACTCTGGGCTTTCATTGGGTGGCTCTTTTCCTGCTCAGGAGCTCCGAGATTGGGTGGGAGGGGCTCACCCTTGCGCAGACCTCGAATTTGCTCCCCTGAGGCTTTGCTTGTGGTTTGATTGTTTCTTGGCCTGTATTGGCTAAGATGAAATGAAGGATGCTTGCCTTTTTCCGGAGTCCAGAGGGATGGTGCTGACAGTCACAACCAAACACTATGAATTGTGTCATGGAGAAGGTGACATCGACTAGCTTCGCTAACTGCCTTGGTGAGAGACCCAGGAGGCACAGTAGTTTGGGACATCTTGGGGTCGTCTTGGCCCACCCATGACTACTCCAGCCAAGTGAAGTGATCAGGCCTGGGTTGATGAGGAGTGGTTTCTATGACCTCAAAGCTTAGTGACATCACAGAATTTAGCTTCACTGAAGCAACTGTTCCTCTCCCATGACCTTGGTGTCCTATGGCTTTAAGTAGGAAGCCCCGGGAAGGACAGAAAAGAGCCCTCTGAACCTGATCAAGAACTCAGGAAGTCTTGTGGGTTAATGTCCAACTTCCCTTTACTGGAGACATAGAGGAAGGAAAATGACATTCAGTATACCTTCATTTACGCCAACATATACCTGGAGACGGCACGGTGTACTTTCCAGTATAATTTCTAGATATCTCAAGAAAAGGTGAAGCCTCGAGAGTATGAGCAACTCTCGGTGGGTTTTGTCGTCCAGTTGATGAGGGCATAAATTGACAGCGTCTTTTGCCTATGGGTCAGTGATGACGAAGGTACAGAAAGTCCCTTTCTGAGGTAAAAGGTGAGGGCATCGATATATGGTGCCATGTGTGGCATCGTCTCCTAGTGTTCTGAAACATGAGGCTAAGGGATTAGGCCTGGCTTTCACTTAAATACTTTTACAAAGACTTCGAGGAGTTTGACATTCTGCATCAGAGCTCTCAATGAATAGGCCTGGACCGAACCCGTTGTCATCATTAGTTAACTGTACTTGTAGTGGAAACGGGTATAGACATATTGACCAAGTCTCTTTAGTCAGAAGGAAATGGATGGCCTATACTGACGACTTGCAAGGCCCATTCTAGCAGACCTTTGGAGTGAGGCACAATTCCCGTGAGGGACTAGTGGATTGGGAAGTTTGGGTCCATTTCGGCACCAAAGTATTCCTCTGCTGTCGAAGTGAATGAACCCCTGGACCTTGCCTTGACATGAATATCCCATGACCTTCTGATGGGAAATGGAAAAGGCAAGCAGAGAAAAGGAAATATCATATGGCTTCCCACAATATGTGCCTCGGGAGGAATACCTTGGCCCTTAGTAAAGGAAGGGAATACTGAAGGGCAAGAAGTCAGAGAAGGAGCCCCACCAGGAGTGACTCAGGACTCTGAGAATCCAGCTGAGGTTTACAGAAAAGAGAACTGCTTAATGGGTGGTCAGGAGTTGTGGCATATAATAGGAGGAGCACTAGGACGTACATGCAACTAAAGCATCCGTGAATACTCTTTCTAAAACGTTTGATGGATGATAGGCAGGCTTTCTAAACAGAACAGCAGCAACAACAACATAAATTCAGAGGAAAACACTTTGCACCTCTCTACACCATAGGAAGTCACTGGGAGTAAAGGAAAGAATTATATTTTTTATTATCTTTCCTTAATGAAATGACATGGGATTGGTTTCCTAAAGTGTCCTTCTTTGAATTGGGTCTTTAACCTTGTGAATTAGAGTTTACCCGCTTCTTCCATCTCTGGATTTGATGAGAGGACATGACAATGCCTTCACTAAATACCTAGAAGAGTGGCCCAGGAAAATGACTTGACCTGGTCGTCTGTGTGTTGGCAGGTGTTTGATTAATGCTTCAAACGCTCAGTCACTACTAGAGAGCTTAGATTTTGTAGGTTTCCTGATCTAATCGTGGGAGTTTCTATGTGTATGGGAATTTATCCTTTTCTCTCAGTTCTTGGATTTGCTAGCATAAATGTGTGGATGTGCCTCTTCGGTTATTCTTTTTTCCGTTCTACCAGTTGTCATGTGGTTTCACACTTGCATCTGGTGCTTTTCTCCCAGTTTATCCCAGTAATGGCTTCTGTGGTTCTTCGTGTTGACAAAATGAAATGTGAGATCTCCTGATTTCTTTCCTAATGGTTTGTTTCTATTTCCTTAATTTTGATAATCACATGTATGGTTTCAATTATTCTGTTAACTTTGGAGTTCAGTTTTTCTTCAGCTTGTTCCTTCAGTTGTCCTTTTAGGTGGCTTTCCTTTTCGGTGTTTTTAAATTTTGGAAATGCATGCATTTAACCCTATATGGTTTCCCCATAAAATGTTTTGGCATCATCCTCTAAGTTTCTTAGAATTCCTTCGTTCATGGCTCTTTCTGCTTTTCCTTTGGATTTTCTTTCTTGCATTCATTGCTAGTTAGTGAGTGTGCTGTTTTTTCCAACTTTTAGTGTCTGGCTCTATTTCCAATTTGAAAGTGATATCCTCCTGTTTTTATACCTTCGTGATCATAAGTGCACAGGATAGGTTTTGACTTCTCTTCCATGAATTACGACTGGATTTGGACTCGAGCTAATGACCTGCGGTAGACAAAGTTAGGTCTGCCGCTGGGAAAAACACATCTTTTTGTCCTCAGAGATGCAATCTTACTCATGGATCCCCAAAGTTCAGGACGTCTCGAGAGCCCATGTATGTTATTCCTTAGCACCTTAGCACCTTCCCATCCAGATGATCTGTCCTGTGCTTAACGTGGATATCATAGTTCCCAACAGTATTGGATAAAGGTCGCCATCTCCATTCCTGTGTGTTCATAGGCTTCCAAAGTTTAGATACACCCTTGTTCGTGGTGTATATGTAGGCAATTCTTCCAGGTTTCTGTTGTTTTAATGCTCCATCAAGACAAAACACCATCCGCTTAGCTTTTGTATCTCGAAGGCATAAAATCACTCTCGCTGACTTAGGCACAAACACTTTCGCTCTCTTCACCTTGGGAATGGCATAACCAACATCTTCCCGATTTTTTCCCTTGCAAGCTATGAGTATCTTTATAGTCAAAGGAAATCTCCTATGGTCATCAGAAGGTCGAGCTTGTTTAATATTTGCTGTTTTCTTATGGATCTTATCTAACTTTTTTTTTTTTATTTGGAAGTTCAACCACTCTTACAAACTGTTTGTATTGACGGGAGACATTAGTCCTGAGAACTGAATGTGTTATTGATGGGTTCACTTTCTCATTTCGGTTGGCATTTCACTTGGATTCTATTTGCCTTTCACCTATATGGTATTTTCTTGGGGTTGCTTCATTGGTACGATTCCTCACTTCCTCCCCATCTTTTGCATGTCTTATCTTTGTGTGTGTTCATGTGTGTGTGCATATGAATGTGTTAATGTGTGTGTGGTCTGTGTCTGTTTCACATCACACTTATTATCAAAATATGAAAGAATGGAATTCGGTCTCTTATAGATAGCAATTCAATTTGACATGCCTTGAAAACTCACATTCCATCAGTTTCAGGAAATCTCCTGCAAGGAATGTCATCTCTTGTCCTCTTCAAGAAACACGTGTTCTCACAAAACTGCCTTCCAACAAACACCACCATTTGAATTCCTCATTAGAGTCATACTGTTTGTCCCAATACCCTTGCTGTTTCGTATGTTTCTTGACTGTTATGAGTTAGTGAAATCGTCCCTTTGTTGTCTTTCTGAGAACGATAGATGTGACAAAGCCCAATGCACTCCCCAAGACTGCCATAAGAGACCCTGGAAGAATTCCTTCTTGCTTATGTCTCAGTACAAATTGTGGTGACATGGAGGACAGTGAGATGCTAGTAGTGTCTAATGACCTCATGAAGGCAACAGGAAGATGACCACAACAACTGCAGTGGGGTAGAAACTAACCTGAAGCCTACAAGGTAAACTCTACACAGAAAGAGAGCAGAAGTTGCAGAGATGATGGGAAAAGGTTGGAGACAAGGCTCAGGGGAGATTTGTTTGGTTCATGGATCAGAGGGCCGGAGCCCATGCACAGGACCAAGGTGCAGGAGAGCAAGGCACACTGGGTACCCACAAGGAACCTGTTTCCCTGTCCCGTTGACTGTGACATACAGAGGGTCTGAAGGGTATGAGTACTTGACAACACAAGTGTTGAGGGCTGAAATTTTCATATCAGCAGTCTTGGCAGACATCGACCTGAAAAAACACCATCTTTTTTCTGCATATGACATCAACAAGCAACAAGGAGCAGACAGCCTGGAGACAATGATCAGAGACAATACCAAGAGACGCAGTGGGAAGATGGTGAGTCATGGGAGTGCACCTGTGAATGGAGTGCATCAGTGTTAATGTTGATGTCTCAATGTGGACATAACAAATTTTGGGCTTTCACAACAGTAGCATCAAGACAGAGCTACTGGCCAAGACAGGTAGGTGAGGACCTAGGCTGCCTAGCCAGCCAACACGAAATCCCAAGCGTGGAACACTTGGAGGACTGCCTTTCTCAGTCCAAGATGCTTAGTCCAAGGAGAACAGATTCTCCCATAGGAGACGAGAAGAAAGCTTTGACCACATGTTCTCTTCTGAACACAGCATTCTGCAGGTCTGCGTTCTGATGCGTTGGTGTAATTTCTCCTTTCATAGGCACACCAGAGCCAACCAAAGTAAACGTCAGCATATTCAGCCCGGACCCTTAAAATCACCAAACGACGGAACAGAGAGGCTTTGCAAATGACTGGCCTCAAGGACAGGGTCAGCGACAACACAAACAGCAGATGGCATGCATGCCACATACATACACACACACACACACACACACACATGCACTCAACAAACATTAAGGGCCAGTCGTTGGTCACTCACAGAACTCTGCTTCCTAAAGAAATTACCCTCAGGTTAGAAAACAGAATGCGTTTAACGAATACAGAGAGGTGACAGAGACCTAGATCTAATGCAAAGATGGAAGAATCAATTGATGCCCAGGTAAATGAAGCAGGGATGATTATGGCTAGGCAATCAGAGTGAAACCTCTACATAGAACATGCCGAAGAGGGGTTGAAAGCAGCGGCCTGAAAACTCGCTGTACATTATAAAAAATAGAAGATATCAGAGAGTCTCGAAACAAAGACATAAAACTGATAAAGATAAAAGCACCTAAAGAACTCCTGAGGAGAAGATTGGTAGAAGACTGGATGCAAAGTCCAGGAACATGGCAGAAGTGGAGGATTGAATTAGGGACCGGGAAGAACAAGCCTAGAAAAAAAGGACGCAAATTCTAAGAGAGAAGGCAGAATGATGGAACATGATAAGGAGCTTAGGGAAAATCCAAGGTAATGAAATAGGTGCCTCTTGTAGGCGAAGTAAGACTGAGAGAAAGAAAAGAGGGCTGATCCTTCATTGGAGAACTCGGGGCTTAAAAGGACCCTCATCTGGGAGCAGAGACAGAGGTCCAGAATCAGAGGCACAGAGGACTCCCATCACCTTCCACAGAAGCAGAGCACCTAAAGACATAATGTCATTCCCCGTGGAAAATCTAGGCGTGGAGGTATTCTCTTTAGGCCATGGGCATCGGGGAATAGTTTGTCCATAGACCAGTCACTGACTTCAATAGGAAAAGCTATACCAGCTCTCGAAGCAGGCCGGATAGCTCAAGCAACATCAGCCCAAGCCTAAATCCTTTTCTCCTGCATTTCTGAACAATGACAGAGCAACGGTTCTGTCTAGAACGAGGAGGAATTCAGAAGTCAATAGTTGGGTCCCAGCTTGTGTCCATAAGTTCAGAGGTGGCCTTCAGATGAACTCATGATTCCAGGGTCTTGGTATTGACACTGCTCTCAGGTTCTCTGCTCAGGGGCATGTAAGCTTTACCTCTCCAGCTCCACCCCTTGATTGGGATCTCTCTGCCTCTCTGTCCAATACCTGCATGTGCAAGATGGACAAGATAAGAAAGACAAAAACAGTGCACAATAATTGACTGGGGCCAGAGGACGTTTTATTGAATTTGGACCTAGGTTCCTATGGAGGGCAGCCAGGTACAGAGAACTTCCCACCATCCTAAAATGCCTGACATTTGCTGGGAGATCCCTTGTTCATTCTCCTGTCCTTGCCTTCCTGGATCTCCTACCAACCTGCATCATCTGCTGTCTGTCGCGCTGTACTGACCCCTTGTTAACACATTGTGCATCCTCTCGGGGCTCCATTGGAACTTGCCCACCTTCCGCAAGAGGCACTGTTTGCTTATTGCATGTAACCATTGGGGGATCGTCATGGGAGGGTGAAGGCAGGCTTGTGCTGCCACATCTCCATGCAGTTCCACAGAGGGTAGCTGCTCCACCCTGAGGGAGTGCTCAAGGTTCTTCCACATTCGAATCCTCTTCAATGCGTACTTTTGGCATACGAGTTGTCTTCCTGAAACGGGCATGGAAGTCTTTCAGATGGCTTTACTTGTGCTATGGGTCTTTTCCAGCATGCTCTCCATTGGCTCCTGTGGACTCCAAGAACATGAGTCCGTCCTGTACCTAAGGTTCTAGGGTGAGAGTCGGCCTTGGATGCATGGTCTTTTTGGAAGATTGGGAGGCCTTGTTGGCACCATTTCTGGAGACGCTCGAGGTACTCGTGTGCTCGCTGTGTAAGGCTCCAGACATATCTTTGGCACGGTTGTTGGGGTTCACTTTGAGCTTCCCTTGGGTGGCCCTTTTCCTGTTCAGATGCTCCATGATTTGGTGGGAGGGCCTCACCCTTGTGCAGGGCTCAGACTTCCTCCCTGAGGCTTTGCTTGTGGTCTGTTAGTTCTTGAACTGTCGTGGCTAAGATGGAATGAGGGATCCTTGCCTTTCTCTGAGGTCCAGAGGGCTGGTGCTGACTCTCACGACCAAACACTACGAATTGGGCCATGGAGAAGGTGATACTGACTCGCTTCACAAAGGACCTTGGTGAGAGACCCAGACGGCTCCAGCAGTTTGGAATGGCTTGGGGTCCTCTTGGCCCACCCATGACTACTCCTGTCAGTGTAGTGATCAGACCTTGGTTGATGAGGAGTGGTTTCTATGACCTCAAAGCTTTGTGACATCACAGATGCTGGCTTCAATGAAGCAGCTATCCCTCTCCCATGACCTTGGAGTCCTATGGTGTTAATAGGAAGCCCAGGGAAGGACAAAACAAGAGCCCTCTGAAACTGATCAGGAACTCAGGATGTCTTGTGGGTTAATGTCCAACTTCCCCTTAATGAAGACATAGAGGAAGGAAAATGACATTCAGTATACCTTCCCTTAGGCCAACATATCCCCGGAGATGGCAAGGTGTCCCTTTCCACTACAATTTCTAGATATCTCAAGAAAAGGTTAGGCCTCGTGGGTATGAGCGGGTTTGTCCTCCTGTGGGTGAGTTCGTACTGTGTCAGCGTTTGCCTATGGGTCAGTGATGACTAAGGGATGGAAAGTCCCTTTCTGAGGTAAAAGGTGAGGACATAGATATAGGGTGCCATCTGTGGCCTCATTTCCTAGTGTTCTGAAACATGCAGCTAAGGGATGAGGCCTCTGTCTACCTGGCTTTCCAGGTAGTTTTTGAAGAGAGTGACATTCTGCATCAGAGCTAACTCTCAAAAAAGAGGCCTGGACTAAACAAGTTGTCATTATTAGTTAAGTGTACTTGTTTTGGTAATGTGTATAGACATGTTGACCAAGTGTCTTTAGTCAAAGGAAAGGGACGGCCTATACCGACGGCTTGCAAGGCCCATCGAGCAGAACTTTGGCGTGAGCTGCAATGCCCTTGCAAGGACTAGTGGATCAGGACGTTTGGGTCCATTTCGGCACCACAGTATTCCTCTGCTGTCGAACTTAATAGACCCCTGGACGTTTCCTTGACATTAATGTCCCATGCCCTGCTGATGGGAAATGGAAAAGGCAAGCAGACAAAGGGAAATATCATATGGCTTCCCACAATACGTGCCTCAGGAGGAATACGTTGGCCCTTTTAAAGTGAGGCAATACTGAAAGGCAAGAAGTCAGAGAAGGAGACATACCAGGAGTGACTCAGGACTATGATACCAGCCTCTTCAATCTCTGGATTTGATGAGAGGACATGACAATGCCTTCACTAAATACCTAGAATGTGGCCCAGGAATATGTCTTTACCTGCCCTTTGTGTGTTGGCAAAGGTTGGATTACTGCTTCAAATGCTTCCGTCACTACTAGAGAGCTGAGATTTTGTAGGTTTCCTGACCTAATCTTGGAAGTTTCTATGTGTCTGGGAATTTATCCTTTTTTCTCAGTTCTTAGATTTGCTAGCATTAATGTGTGGATATGCCTTTTCAGTTATTCTTTTTTCCTTGCTACCAGTTGTCATGTGCTTTCATACTTGCAGCTGTGTGCTTGTCTCCCTGTTTTATCCCAATAATGGCTTCTGCGAGTTGTTCGAGTTGTCAAAACTGAAGTGTGAGATCTCCTGATTTCTTTCCTATTGGTTTGTTTGTATTTCCGTAATTTTGATAATCACATGTATGATTTCAATTTTTCTGTTAACTTTGGAGTTCTGTTTTTCTTCATCTTGTTCCTTCAGTCGTCCTTTTAGGTGGCTTTCTTTTCGGTGTTTTAAAATTTTAGAAATGCATGCATTTAACCCTACATGGTTTCCCCATAAAATGTTTTGGCATCATCCTCTATGTTTCTTAGATTCCTTCTTTCATGGCTCTTTCTTCTTTTCTTTGGATTTTCTTTCTTGCATTTATTGTAGTTCGTGAGTGTGTTGTGTTTTCCACTTTTAGTTTCTGGCTGTATTTTCAATTTGTAAGTGATATCTTCCTGTTTTCAACCTTCATGATCATAAGTGCACAGGATAGGTTTTGACTTCTCTTCCATGAATTACGACTGGATTTGGACTCGAGCTCATGACCTGCGATAGACAAAGTTAGGTCTGCCGCTGGGAAGAACATATCTTATTGTCCTCAGAGACACAATCTTTCTTATGGATCCTCAAAGTTCCGGTGGTCTCGAGAGCCCAGGTGGACGTATGTTATTCCTAGCACCTTCCCATCCAGATAATCTGTCCTGTGCTTAACGTGGATATCATAGTTCCCAAAAGTATTGGATAAAAGTCGCCATCTCCCTTCCTCTGTGTTCATGGACTTCCGTGTTTAGATACACCCTTGTTCATGGTGTATATGTTGGCAATTCTTCTAGGGTTCTGATGTTTTGATGCTGGATCTAGACAAAACATCCCCGCTTATCTTTTGTCTCTCGAAGGCATAAAATCACTCTCGCTGACTTAGGCACAAATACTTTGGCTCTCTTCTCATTGGGAATAGCATAACCTACGTCTTCCCAATTTCTTCACATGCAAGCTATGAGTATCTTTATAGTCGAAGAAAATCTCCTATGGACATCAGAAGGATGAGCTTGTTTAATATATTCTGTTCTCTTATGGATCTTTCCTGACTTTCCTCGCTTCCTCCCAATCTTTTGCATGTCTAATCTTTGTGTGTGTTCATGTGCATGTGTTAATGTGTGTGTGGTCTGTGTGTGTTTCACATCACACTTATTATTAATAGCGAGAGAGTGGAATTCGGTCTCTTATGGGTAGCCATTCAATTTGACATGCCTTGAAAACTCACATTGCATCAGTTTCAGGAAATCTCCTGCAAGGAATGTCATCTCTTGTCCTCTTCAAGAAACACGTGTTCTCACAAAACTGCCTTACAACAAACACCACCATTTGAATACCTCATTAGAGTCATACTGTTTATCCCAATACCCTTGCTTTTCCGTATGATTCTTGACTGTCATGAGTTAGTGAAATCGTCTGTTGTTGTTTTTCTGAGCACGATAGATGTTTCAAAGCCCAATGCTCTCTGCAAGACTGCCATAAGAGACAAGTGGAAAAATTACTTCTTGCTTATGTCTCAGTACGAATTTCGGTGACATGGAGGACAGTGAGATGGTAGTAGTGTCTAATGACCTCATTCTTGTCTTCAGCTATGAAGGCAACAGGAAGATGACCACAAGAACTGCAGTGGGGTGGAAATTGACCTGAAGCCTACAAGGTAAACTCTACAGCGAAAGAGAACGGAGGTTGTAGAGATGATGGGAGAAGTTTGGAGACATGTCTCAGGGGAGATTTGGTTGGTTCATGGATCAGAGGGCCAGGGCCCATGCAGAAGACCAAGGCACAGGAGAGCAAGGCACACTGGGAACCCACAAGGAACCTGTTTCCCAGTGTCGCTGACTGTGACATACCAAAAGTCTAAAGGGCTCAAGTACTTGATAACACAAGTGTCGAGGGCTGAAATTTTCATATCAGCAGGCGTGGCAGACATCGACCTGTAAGAACACCATCTTTTTCCTGCATAGGACACCAACAAGCAACCAGGAGCAGACTACCTGGAGACAATGATCAGAGACAATACTAAGACACGCAGTGGGAAGATGGTGAGTCGTGGGAGTACATTCGTGAATGGACTGCCTCAGTGTTAATGGAGATGTCTCAATGTGGACATAATAAATTTTGGGCTCTCACAACAGCAACATCAAGACAGACCTACTGGCCAAGAAAGGTAGGTGAGGACATAGGCTGCCAAGCCAGCCAACACGAAATTCCAATCGTGGAACACCTGGAGGACTGCCTTCCTCAGTCCAAGATGCTTAGTCCAAGAAGAACAGATTCTCCCATAGGGGACGAGAAGAAAATTTTGACCACATGATCTCTTCTGAACACAGCATTCTGCAGGACTGTGTTCTGCTGAGTTGGTGGAATTTCTCCTTTCACAGGCACACCAGAGCCCACAAGGTAAACCTCAGCATATTAAGGAAGGACCCTAAAGACACCAAACGGCAGGAAAGGAGAGGCACTGCACATGACTGGACTCAAGGACAGGGTCAGTCACTACACAAACAGCAGATGGCATGCATGCCACATACACAAACACACACACATGCATGCATGCACTCAACAAACTTTAAGGGCCAGCCCTGGGTCACTCCCGGACCTCTTCTTACTAAAGAAATTACCCTCAAGTTAGAAACCAGAATGAGTTTAACGTATACAGAGAGGTGACAGAGACCTAGATCCAATGCAAATATGGAAGAATCAATTGATGCCCAGGTAAAGGAAGAAGGAATGATTACGTCTAGACAATCAGAGTGAAACCTCTACATAAAACACACCTGATGCGGGGTTGAAATCAGCAGCCTGGATACTCACTGTACATCAGAAAACATAGAATATATCAGAGAGTTCGAACCACAGAGATAAAACTGATAAAGATAAAAGCACCCAAAGAACTCCTGAAGAGAAGATTGGTAGGAGACTGGATGCAAAGTCCGGGAACATGGCAGAAGGGGAGGATCCAATTAGGGACCGGGAAGAACAGGCCTAGAAAATAAGGACACCAATTCTAAGAGAGAAGGCAGAATGATGGAACATGATAGTGAGCTTAGGGAACCTCCAACGAAATGAAAGAAGTGCCTCTTGTAGGCGAAGTAAGAGTGAGAGAAAAAAAAAAAGAGGGCTGATCCTAGATGGGAGAACTCGGGGCTGTAAAGGACCCTCATTTGGGAGCAGAGAAAGTGGTCCAGAGTCAGAGGCACAGAGGACTCGCAACACGTTCCACAGAAGCGGAGAAACTAAAGACATAGTGTCATTCCCCCTGGTAAATCTAGGCATGGAGGTATATTCTTTAGGCAAATAGGCATCGGGGAATACGTTGTCCATAGCCCAGTCACTGAATTCAAGAGGAAAAGCTATACCAGCTCTCGAAGCAAGCCGGATAGTCAAGCAACACCATCCCAAGCCAAAATCCTTATCCCCTGCATTTCTCAACATTGACAGAGCAGCGGTTCTGTCTAGAACCAGGAGGTATTCATAAGTCAATGTTTGGGTCCCGGGTTGTGTCCATCAGTTCAGAGGTGGCCTTCAGATCAACTCATGATTCCAGGGTCTTGGCATTGACTCTGCTCTCAGGTTCTCTGCTCAGGGGCAAGTAAGCTTCTCCCTCTCCAGCTCCACCCCCTGTTTGGGATCTCTCCGTCTCTCTGTCCAGTATGCTCATCTGCAATTTGGAGAAGATAACAGAGACAAAAACAGTGCACAATAATTGACTGGGGCCAAAGGATGTTTTATTGAATTTGGACCTAGGTTCGTTTGGAGGGCAGCCAGGTTTAGAGAACCTCCCACCATCCTAAAATGCCCGACCCTCACTCCAAGCTCTCTTGTTCATTCTCCTGTTTTTTGCCTTCCTGGATCTCCTCACCAGCCTGCAGCATCCGCTGTCTGTCCCGCTGTACTGACCCCTTATTAACACATTGTGCATCACTCGGGGCTCCATTGGAACATGCCCATCTTCCGCAAGAGGCACTGTTTGCTTATCGCATATAACCATATGGGGGATGGTCATGAGAGGGTGAAGGCAGGCTTGTGCTGCCACATCTCCATGCAGTTCCACAGATGGTAGCATCTCCACCCGAGGGAGTGCTCAATGTTCTTCCACACTCGAATCCTCTTCAGTGCGTCCTTTTGGACATAAAAGTTGTCTTCCTGAAACAGGCACCGAAGTCTTTCAGATGGCTGCCTTGGGCTATGGGTCTCTTCCAACATGCTCTCCGTTGGCTCCTGTGGACTCCAAGAACATGAGTCCGTCCTGGACCTAAGGTTCTAGGGTGTAGAGACTGCCTTGGATGCATGTTCTTTTTGGAAGATTGGGAGGCCTTGTTGGCACCGTTTCTGGAGACGCTTGAGGTACTCCTGTGCTCACTGTGGAAGACTCCAGACATGTCTTTGGCACGGTTGCGGGGGTTCACTTTTAGCTTCCCTTGGGTGGCCCTTTTCCTGTTCAGATGCCCCGTGATTTGGTGGGATTGTCTCAGCCTTGTGCAGGTCTCGGATTTCCACCCCTGAGGCTTTGCTTGCAGTCTGTTAGTTTCTTGGCCAGTCGTGGCTTAGATGGAATGAGGGATCCTTGCCTTTCTCCAAGGTCCAGAGTGCTGGTGCTGACACTCACGACCAAACACTACGAATTGGCCCATGGAGAAGGTGACACCGACTCCCTTCGCAAACTGCCTTGGTGAGAGACTCAGGTGGCTCCTCCAGTTTGGTATGGCTTGGGGTCATACTGGCCCACCCATGACTACTCCAGTCAAGTGTAGTGATCAGGCCTGGGTTGATGAGGAGTGGTTGCGATGACCTCAAAGCTTTTTGACATCACAGATGCTGGCTTCACTGAAGCAGCTCTCCCTCTCCCATGACCTTGGTGTCCTATGGCTTTAAGTAGGAAGCCCTGGGAAGGACAGAACAAGATCCCTTGGACCTGATCAAGTACGCAGGATGTCTTGTGGGTTAATGTCCAACTTTCCCTTTCTGGAGACATAGAGGAAGGAAAATGACATTCAGTATACCTTCCTTTAGGCCAACATATCCCCGGAGACGGCAAGGTGTTCTTTTCCACTACAATTTCTAGATATCTCAAGAAAATGTGAGGCCTCACGGGTATGCACATCTCTCCGTGGGGTTTGTGGGTGAGAGCGTACTTCGTCAGCGTCTTTTGCCTATGGGTCAGTGATGACTAAGGGAAGGAAAGTCCCTTTCCGAGGTAAAAGGTGAGGGCATCGATATATGATGCCTTCTGTGGCCTCGTCTCCTAGTGTTCTGAAACACACGGCTAAGGGAATAGGCCTCTGTCTACCTGGCTTTCCCTTAAATACCTTTGCAAGTCTTTGAGGAGAGTGACCTTCTGCATCAGAGCTAACTCTCAATGAAGAGGCCTGGACCGAACCCGTTGTCATTATTAGTTAACTGTACTTGTTGTGGTAACGGGTATAGACATGTGGACCAAGTCTCTTTCGTCAGAAGGAATGGGACGGCCTATACTGATGGCTTGCCAGGCCCATTTGAGCATACCTTTGTAGTGAGCCTCAATGCCTTTGCAAGGACTAGTGGATCAGGAAGTTTGGGTCCATTTCGGCACCACAGTATTCCTCTGCCGTCGAAGTGAATGAACTCCTGGACCTTGCCTTGACATGAATGTCCCATGCCCTGCTGATGGGAAATGGAAAAGGCAAGCAGACAAAGGGAAATATCATATGGCTTCCCACAATATGTGCCTCGGGAGGAATACCTTGGCCCTAGTAAAGCAAGGGAATACTGAAGGGCAAGAAGTCAGGGAAGGAGCCCCACCAGGATGACTCAGGACTCTGAGAATCCAGCTGAGGGTTACCGAAAAGAGAACTGCTAAATGGTTGGTCAGGAGTTGTGCCATATATTAGGAGGAACACTCGGATGTCCATGCAACTAAATCATCCGTGAATACTCTGTCAAAAACGGATGATGGATGATAGGCAGGCTTTCTCAACAGAACAGCAGCAACAACAACATTAATTCAGAGGAAAACAATGTGGCCCTCTCAAAACCAAAGGAAGTCACAGGGAGAAAAGGAAAGAATTATATTGTTTATTTTCTTTCCTTATTTAAATGACAGGGGTGTGTTTTCTAAAATGTCCTTCTTTGAATTGGGTCTTTATCCTTGTGAATTAGAGTTTACCTGCCTCTTCCATCTCTGGATTTGATGAGAGGACATGACAATGCCTTCACTAAATACCTAGAAGCGTGGCTCAGGAAAATGACGTGACCTGGCCTTCTGTGTGTTGGCAAAGGTTGGATTACTGCTTCAAATGCTGCCGTCATTACTAGAGAGCTGAGATTTTGTAGGTTTCCTGACCTAATCTTGGAAGTTTCTATGTGTCTGGGAATTTATCCTTTTTTCTCAGTTCTTGGATTTGCTAGCATTAATGTGTGGTTGTGCCTTTTCGGTTATTCTTTTTTCCTTGCTACCAGTTGTCATGTGCTTTCATCCTTGCAGCTGTGTGCTTGTCTCCCTGTTTTGTCCCAGTAATGGCTTCTGAGAGTTGTTCGAGTTGTCAAAACTGAAGTGTGAGATCTTCTGATTTCTTTCCTATTGGTTTGTTTTTATTTCTCCGTAATTTTGATAATCATATGTATGATTTCAATTTTTCTGTTAACTTTGGAGTTCTGATTTTCTTCATCTAGTTCCTTCAGTCGTCCTTTTAGGTAGCTTTCTTTTTCGGTGTTTTTAAATTTTGGAAATGTATGCATTTAACCCTATATGGTTTCCCCATAAAATGTTTTGGCTTCAACCTCTAAGTTTCTTAGAATTCCTTCTTTCATGGCTCTTCTTCTTTTTTTTTTGGATTTTCTTTCTGGCTTTCATTGTATTTCGTGAGTGTGTTTGTGTTTTCCATTTTAGTTTCTGGCTGTATTTTCAATTTGTAAGTGATATCTTCCTGTTTTCATACCTTCATGATCATAAGTGCACAGGATAGGTTTTGACTGGACTTGGACTCAAGCTCATGACCTGCGACTGAAAAAGTTACATCTGCCCTGGGAAGAACATATCTTATTGTCCTCAGAGACACAATCTTTCTCATAGAACCCCAATGTTCAGGTGGTCTCGAGAGCCCAGGTGGACGTCTGTTATTTGTTAGCACCTTCCCATCCAGATGATCTGTCCAGTGCTTAACGGGGATATTATAGTTCCCAACAGTATTGGAAAAAAGTCGCCATCTCCCTTCCTCTGTGTTCATGGGCTTCCATCGTTTAGATACACCCTTGTTCGTGGTGTATATGTTGGCTATTCTTGTTTTGATTTCCATCAAGACAAAACACCTTCCACTTATCTTTTGTCTCTCAAAGGCAAAAAATCACTCTCGCTGACTTAGGCACAAATACTTTGGCTCTCTTATCATTGGGAATAGCATATCCTACATCTTCCCGATTTCTTCACATGCAAGCTTTGAGTATCTTTATAGTCGAAGGAAATCTCTTATGGGCATCAGAAGGACGAGCTTGTTTAATATTTGTTGTTTTCTCATGGATCTTTCCTAATTTTTTTTTTTTTTTTTGGAATTTCAACCACTCTTACAAACTGTTTGTATTGACGGGAGACTTTAGTCCTGAGTACTGAATGTATTATTGATAGGTAATAGTTCACTTTCTCATTTCAGTTGGCTTCTCACTTGGATTCTATTTGCTTTCACCTATATTGTTTTTTTTTGGGGGGGGGGTTTTTTTTTTGTACGATTCCTCGCTTCCTCCACATCCTTTGCATGTCTTATCTTTGTGTGTGTTCATGTGCATGTGTTAATGTGTGTGTGGTCTGTTTGTGTTTCACATCACACTTATTATTAAAATGCGAGAGAATGAAATTCGTTCTCTTATGTGTAGCAATTCAATTTGACTGCCTTGAAAACTCACATTCCCTCAGTTTCAGGAAATATCCTGCAAGGAATGTCATCTCTTGTCCTCTTCAAGAAACACGTGCTCTCACAAGACTGCCTTCCAACAAACACCACCATTTGAATTCCTCATTAGGGTCATATTGTTTGTCCCAATACACTTGCTTTTTCGTATGTTTCTTGACTGTCATGAGTTAGTGAAATCGTCTGTTGGTTCTTCTTCAGAGCATGATAGATGTGACAAAGCCCAATGCTCTCTGCAAGACTGCCATAAGAGACAAGTGGAAGAATTACTTCTTACTTATGTCTCAGTACGAATTGTGGTGACAGGGAGGAGTGTGAGATGGTGATAGTGTCTAATAACCTCATGCTTTTCTAGAGCCCTGAAGGCAACAGGAAGATGACCACAACAACTGCAGTGGGGTGGAAATTGACCTGAAGCCTACAAGTTAAATGCCACAGCGAAAGAGAACGGAGGTTGTAGATATGATGGGAGAAGGTTGGAGACAGGGCTTACGGGAGATTTGGTTGGTTCATGGATCAGAGGGCCAGGGCCCATGCAGAGGACCAAGGCACAGGAGAGGAAGACACACTGGGAACCCACAAGGAACCTGTTTCCCAGTGCCCATTGACTGTGACATACCGAAAGTCTGAAGGGCACGAGTACTTGACAACACAAGTGTTGAGGGCTGAAATTTTCATATCAGCTGACTTGGCAGACATCGACCTGAAATAACACCATCTTTTTCCTGCATAGGACACCAACAAGCAACCAGTATCAGACTGCCTGGAGACAATGATCAGAGACAATACCAAGGGACGCAGTGGGAAGATGGTGAGTCATGGGAGTGCATCCGTGAATGGAGTGCCTCAGTGTTAATGGAGATGTCTCAATGTGGACATAATAATTTTTGGGCTCTCACAACAGCAACATCAAGACAGACCTACAGGCCAAGACAGGTAGGTGAGGACATAGGCTGCCAAGCCAGCCAACACAAAATCCCAATCGTGGAACACCTGGAGGACGCCTTCCTCAGTCCAAGATGCTTAGTCCAAGGAGAACAGATTCTCCCATAGGGGAGGAGAAGAAAACTTTGACCACATGATCTCTTCTGAACACAGCATTCCCCAGGCCTGCATTCTGCTAAGTTGGTGGAATTTCTCCTTTCACAGGCACACCAGTGCCCACCAAGGTAAACCTCAGCATATTAAGGCGGGACCCTAAAAAAACGAAATGGCAGGAAAGGAGAGGCACTGCAAATGACTGGCCTCAAGGACAGGGTCCGCCACTACACAAACAGCAGATGGCATGCATGTCACATACACACACACACACACACACACACACACGCATCCATGCACTCAACAAACATTAAGGGCCAGCCCTGTGTTTCTCCCGGATCTCTGCTTCCTAAAGAACTTACCCTCAGGTTAGAAAACAGAATGAGTTTAACGAATACAGAGAGGTATCAGAGACCTAGACCAATGCAAAGATGGAAGAATCAATTGATGCCCAGGTAAAGGAAGAAGGAACGATTACGTCTAGGCAATCAGAGTGATACCTCTACATAGAACACGCCCGATGCAGGGTTGAAAGCAGCGGCCTGGATACTCGCTGTACATCAGAAAACATAGAAGATATCGGAGAGTCTCGAACCACAGAGATAAAACTGATAAAGATAAAAGCACCTAAATAACACCTGAAGAGAAGATTGGTAGGAGACTGGATGCAAAGTCCGGGAACATGGCAGAAGTGGAGGATCCAATTAGGGACCGGGAAGAATAAGCCTGGAAATTAAGGATGCAAATTCTAAGAGAGAAGGCAGAATGATGGAACATGATAATGAGCTTAGGGAATCTCTAAGGAAATGAAAGAGGTACCTCTTGTAGGCGAAGTAAGAGTAAGAGATAGAAAAAAGGGCTGATCCTGGATTGGAGAACTCGGGGCTGAAAAGGACCCTCATCTGGGAGCAGAGAAAGTGGTCCAGAATCAGAGGCACAGAGGACTCCCAACACCCTCCACAGAAGCGGACTGCCTAAAGATATAGTGTCATTCTCCCTGGAAAATCTAGGCATGGAGGTATTCTCTTTAGGCAAATAGGCATCGGAGAATAGGTTGTCCATAGCCCAGTCACTGACTTCACGAGGAAAATATATAACCAGCTCTCGAAGCAGGCCGGATAGCTCAAGCAACACCCGACCAAGCCAAAATCCTTATCCCCTGCATTTCTGAACAATGACAAAGCATCCGTTCTGTCCAGAACCAGAAAGTATTCAGAAGTCAATGTTTGGGTCCCGGGTTGTGTCCATCAGTTCAGAGGCGGCCTTCAGTTCAACTCATGATTCCAGGGTATTGGCATTGACTCTATTCTTACGTTCTCTGCTCAGGGGCTAGTAAGCTTTTCCCTCTTCAGCTCCACCCCCTGTTTGGGAATTCTCTGTCTCTCTGTCCAATACGTGCATGTGCACGTTGGACAAGAAAACAAAGACAAAAACATTGCACAATAATTGACTGGGGCAAAAGGATGTTTTATTTAATTTGGACCTAGGTTTTTAAGTATGCCAGCCAGGTACAGAGAATCTCCCACCATCCTAAAATGCCCGACCTTCGCTTGGAGCTCCCTTGCTCATTCTCCTGTTCTTTGCCTTCCTGGATCTCCTCACCAACCTGCAGCATCCGCTGTCTGTCGCGCTGTACTGACCCCTTGTTAACACATTGTGCATCCTCTCGGGGCTCCATTGGAACATGCCCATCTTCCGCAAGAGACACTGTTTGCTTATCACATGTAACCATTTGGGGATGGTCATGAGAGGGTGAAGGCAGGCTTGTGCTGCCACATCTCCATGCAGTTCCACAGAGGGGAGCTGCTCCACCCTGAGGGAGTGCTCAAGATTCTTCCACATTCGAATCCTCTTCAGTGCGTCCTTTTGATCATACAATTTGTCTTCCTGAAACGGGCGCTGAATTTTTTCAGATGGCTTCACTTGGGCTATGGGTCTCTTCCAACATGCTCTCCATTATCTCCTGTGGACTCCAAGAACATGAGTCCGTCCTGGACCTAAGGTTCTAGGGTGTAGAGTCTGCCTTGGATGCATGGTCTTTTTGGAAGATAGGGAGTTCTTGTTGGCACCGTTTCTGGAGATGCTCGAGGTACTCATGTGCTCGCTGTGGAAGACTCCAGACATGTATTTGTTATGGTTGGGTGTTTCAGTTTGTGCTTCCCTTAGGTGGCCCTTTTCCTGTTCAGATGCCCCGTGATTTGGTGGGAGGTCCTCACCCTCGCGCAGGACTCAGTTTTCCTCCCCTGAGGCTTTGCTTGTGGTCTGTTAGTTTCTTGGCCAGTCGTGGCTTAGATGGAATGAGGGATCCTTGCCTTTCTCCGTGGTCCAGAGGGCTGGTGCTCACATCACTACCAAACACTACTAATTGGGCCATGGTGAATTTGACACCGACTCCCTTCGCAAACTGCCTTTGTGAGAGACCCAGGTGGCTCCAGCGGTTTGGGGCGGCTTAGGGTCCTCATGGCCTACCCATGATTACTCCAGTCACGTGTAGTGATCAGGCCTGGGTTGATGAGGAGTGGTTGCGATGACCTCAAAGCTTTGTGACATCACAGATGCTGGCTTCACTGAAGCAGCTGTCCCTCTCCCATGAACTTGGTGTCCTATGGCTTTAAGTAGGAAGCCCCGGGAAGGACAGAACAAGAGCCCTCTGAACCTGATCAAGAACTCAGGATGTCTTGTAGGTTAATGTCCAACTTCCCCTTTCTGGAGACATAGAGGAAGGAAAATGACACTCAGGATACGTTCCTTAGGCCAACATATCCCCGGACGGCAAGATGTCCTTTTCAACTACAATTTCTAGATATTCAAGAAAAGATGAGGACTCGCGGGAATGAGCAGCTCTCCGTGCGGTTTGTCGTCCTGTGGGTGAGTTCGTACTTTGTCAGCGTCTTTTGCCTATGGGTCAGTGTTGACTAAGAGACGGAAAGTCCCTTTCCGAGGTAAAAGTTGAGGGCATCAATATATGGTGCCGTCTGTGGCCTCGTCTCCTAGTGTTCTGAAACACGCGGCTAAGGGATGAGGCCTCTATCTACCTGGCTTTCCCTTAAATACCTTTGTAAGTATTCGAGGAGAGAGATCTTCTGCATCAGAGCTAACTCTCAATGAAGAGGCCTGGACCGAACCCGTTGTTATTATTAGTTAACTGTACTTGTTGTGTTAACGGTTATAGACATGTGGAGCAAGTCTCTTTAGTCAGAAGGAAAGGGACGGTCTATACCGAGGGCTTGCAAGGCCCATTCGAGCAGACCTTTGGAGTGAGCCGCAATGCGCTTGCAAGGAATAGTGGATCAGGAAGTTTGGGTCCATTTCGGCACCACAGTATTCCTCTGCCATCGAAGTGAATGAACCCCTGGACCTTGCCTTGACATGAGTGTCCCATGCCATGCTGTTGGGAAATGGAAAAGGGAAGCAGACAAAGGGATATATCATATGGCTTCCCATAATATATGCCTCGGGAGGAATACCTTGGTCCTAGTAAAGGAAGGGAATACTGAAGGGCAAGAAGTCAAAGAGCCCCATCAGGAGTGACCCAGGACTCTGAGAATCCAGCTGAGGGTTACCGAAAAGAGAACTGCTTAATTGGTGTTCAGGAGTTGTGGCAAATATTAGGAGGAGAACTAGGACGTACATGCAACTAAAGCATCCGTGAATACTCTGTCAAATACGGATGATGGATGATAGGCAGGCTTTCTCAACAGAACAACAACAACAACATAAATTCAGAGGAAAACAATGAGGCCCTCTCAAAACCAAAGGAAGTCACAGGGAAAAAGGAAAGAATTATATTGTTTATTATCTTTCCTTATTGAAATGATATGGGATTGGTTTCCTAAAATGTCCTTTTTTGAATTGGGTCTTTATCCTTGTGAATTAGAGTTTACCAGCCTCTTCCATGTCTGGATTTGATGAGAGGACATGACAATGCCTTCACTAAATACCTATAAGAGTGGCCCAGGAAAATGAGATTTTAGGCCAACCTTTCTCTATCGATGGCAAATTATTCCTATTTCTTCTGAAATTTTTAGAGATATCAAAAACAACAAGGCCTCTTGTATATCATCACATCTCTCTGAGGTTTGTCATCCTCCAGATGAGAGAGTGACATTATACATAATAGCTAATCCTTAAGGAGGAGTAATGGACAGCACTCCTTGTTACTATTATTTATCTCTAACTTCTGTGTTAATGGGTATATAACCCTGTTGACCAAGTCTCTTTTATCAAAGGAAAATTAATGGCGTATATCAATTGCCTGCATGGCTCACTTGAACAGAACTAAGGATTGAGCTGCAATGTCCTTGCAAAAACTAGTGGATAAAGAAGGTGTGGTCCATATTGGCAACAGAGTATTCCTCAGCCATTAGGGAGGATGAACTCTTGCTTCTTGCACTGACATGAATGCCACAGGACTGGTTTTGTGAAATGAAAAGGGCAAGGAGACAAAGGGAAAATATCATATGGCTTCTCTCATATGTGCCCTAGGAGGAATACCACGGCCTTTATTAGAAAGAAGGAAAAACTGAAGGGGGATAAGTCAGAGAAGGAAACAAACCAGGAGTAACTCAGAACTCTGAGGAATCAAGCTGAGAGTCAAGGAAAAAAAGAGACATGCAGGGAATGAGGGAACTGGCTAATGGGTGTTGAAGTGTTCTGGCATATCTTAGGAGGAGTACTAGGTCATATATGGAACTAAAGCATCACTGAATACTCTGTCAAAAATGGATGATGGATGACAGGCTGGCTTCCTCAACAGTACAAAATAATAAAACAAAAACAAGCTGGCCCTTTCAAATGCAGGTGAAGACAGACAGAGAAAAAGAAAGAATTATATTTTTATTATGTTTAATTATTGAAATGGAATATAATTTATTTCCTAAAATGTCATTATTTGAATTGGGTCTTTATACTAGTAAATTCGAGTTCCTCCACTTCCTCCATTTGTGGAATCGATGAGAAGAAAATGGCATTTCCTTCCCTAAATATCTAGAAGAGTTGAACAGGAAATGATTTGCACCTCACCATCTGTGTGTTGACAGGGGTTTGATTACTACTTCAAACGCTTTAGTCACAACTACAGAGCTGAGATTTTGTAGGTTTCCTGACCTAATCTTTGGAGCGAATATGTGTCTTGGAATTTATCCTTATCTCTCAGTTATTTTCTTTTGGGTTTGCTTCATTACTGCTATTCTTCACTTACTCCCCATCTTTTGTGTGTCTTATCTGTGTGTGTGTGTGTGTGTGTGTGTGTGTGTGTGTGTGTGTGTGTGCTGTCTGAGTGTGTTACAAATAACAATTATAATTAAATTGATGGAGATAGGAAGTCGGTATTTAATGGATAGCAATTCAATTTGACATGCCTTGAAAACTCACATTCCCTCTCTTTCAGCCACATTTCCTACAAAGAATGTCATCTTTTGTCCTCTTTGATAAACACATATTCTCTCAAACCTGACCTCAACAAACACCACATATTGTGTGCCTGGTTAGTGTCCTATTGTTTGTCCCTTTTTCCCTTGCTTTTTCATATGTCTCTTGACAGTCATGATAGAGTGAAATTGTATGTTATTTGTCTTTCTAGGACTGATAGATGTGACGTAGGCTAATGCTCTCCACAATTCTGCAACATGAGGCAAGTGGCAAGAATTCATTCTTGCTTATGGCTGGGTAAGATCTGTGGGGCTTTTTCAGGACAGTTGAGATGGTAGTAGTGTCTGGGAACTCCAGACTTGTCTTTAGCCAGGAACACAACAGGAAGATTACCACATCAACTTCAACATGGCAGAAATGAACTGGAGTCTACAAAGCAAACTCCATAGCAAAAGAGAGAATAATTTGCAAACACTATGGGAGAAGATTGGAGACATGGTTTAGGGGGAAAGTGGGAAGTTGGTAATTCAGAAGGCAGTGAGACAATGCAATGGACAAAGCCACAGGAGATCGGAGCAAAATTGAAACCCACAAGGAGTACGTTCTCCAATTCCATTGATTCTGACCATCAGGGGGTCTGAGTCGTACTAGTTCATGCCAACAAAGGGCCTTGAGGCCTGGAGATTTTAGATCAGCAGCCTTGGCATATCAACTCAAAAGAACACTGTATTTCTCTGGCAGAGAACACCAACAAATAGCCAGGTGAACAGCCTGGAAACCACGATTAGAGACAATACCAGGTGACACAGTGGGAAGATGGTGGGATCCGGCTGTACATTAGTGAGAGGCAGTATTCTTGGAGATGATTTGATGGTGGCAAAAGAAATTTGGGGCTCTCGCACAGGCAGCATCAAGACCGAGCTACTGGCCAAAGACAGGATGGTGAGGGCTTTAATTGCCTCTCCTGCAAACACGAAATTCTAACCATGGAACACATAGGGTACTGTGTTCCTCAGTCCAACTTGCTTCATTTTAAGAGAACAGATTCTCCCATTGGGGACTAGAAGAAAGCCCTGTCCACAGGCTGTCTCCTGACCACAGAATGCTATAGGCCTTCATTCTGTTGTGTAGGTTGAATTTCTCCGTTCACAGGCACACCAGATCCCACCAAGCTAAACCTCAGCCTATTCAGCCCAGACCCCAAACACACCAAAAGCCTGGCAAAGAGAGCTTCTGCAGATGACTGGTGTCAAGGACAGGGGACAGCTCTGATACAACAGCAGAGGGCATGCATGCCACACACACATACCCGAGACTCCCTCAAGGGACAGCCCTTGGGCACTCCATGATCTCTTATTTCTAAAGAAATTACCATCAGGATAAAAAACAGAATTGATTTTTCAAATACTGAGAAAAAGTCAGAGACCTATATCCAAGAAAAAGATGGAAGAATCAGTTGTTGCCAAGGAAGAAGACAAGAAATGATCATGGCCAGGTAATCGGTGTGAAACCTCACATATAACACGCCCAATGGAGGATTGAAAGCAGAAAGATATCAGGGAGTCTCAAACCACATAGATTAAACTGATAGAAATAAAATAAAATAAAATAAAATAAAATAAAATAAAATAAAATAAAATAAATAAAATAAATAAAATAAAATAAAATAAAATAAAAAACAGTTCAAGAAGAAAAGATTGGTAGAAGACTGAAGGAAAAGTCCAAGAAGCTGGCAGAAGCAAAGGACGAAAGTTTTGACCTGGCAGAAAAGGATAGGTAAATAAGGAAGCAAATCCAAAGAAAGAAGGAAGAATGATGAAACATGACAATGAGCTTAGAGAAGTGATCGACTCCAAGGAATAGAAAGAGCTGCTTATTGTAGGAGAAGTAGGAGTGAGAGAATAAAACGAGGGCTGAACATGGATTTGAGAAATCAGAGCTAAAACTGTCCCTCATCTGGGAGCAGAAACAGAGATCCAGATTCAGAGGCAAGGAGGACTCACATCACCATCCACAGAAGCATAGAACGACAAGACATAGCTTCATTCCCCCTGCAAAAGCTATCAATGGAGGAATTCTCTTTACCTAAATATGCGTGGGAGTGTAGTTTGCACATAGCCAAGTCACTTACCTCAAGAGGACAAACTACACCAGATCTCGAAGCAGGCCACATAGCTCAAGCAACACCAGCCCAAGCCAAAATCCATTTCCCCTGCATTTGTGAACAATGACAGAGCAGTGGTTCACGTCTAGAACTAGGATGTATTCAGAAGTCAAAGATTGCGTCATGGATTGTGTCTACCATTTCAGAGGCGGTCTTCAGCTCAACTCATGATCCCAGGGTCTTGGCATCGACTCTGCCTCAGGTTTTCTGCTCAGGGGTAAGTCAGCTTTTCCCTCTCCAGCTCTACACCCTGGATTGTGATCTCTCTGTCTCTCTGTCAAATATGTGCATGTGCATTGTTTGACAAAAAGACAAAAACATAACCAGGGTACAAGGATTGCCTGTGGCCAGGGGATGTTTTCTTTAATTTGGACCTATATCTCTATGGAAGGCAGCCAGGTTCAGAGAAACTCACACCATCCTCAAATGCCAGACCTTTGCTCACAGCTCCAATGTTCATTCTTCAGTTCCTTGTCTTCCTGAATATCCTCACCAAGCTTTAGCATACGCTGTCTGTGGCTCTGTAATGGCCCTTTGTTGACCCACTGTTCATCTTCTGCTGGCTCCATTAGAACACGCCCGTCTTCACAAGAGGCACTGTTTGCTTATCCCATGAAACCATTTGGGGGATGTTCATGAGAGGGGGAAGGCAGGCTTGTGCTGTCACATCTACATGTACTTCTCCAGAGGGTATCTGCAGGACCCTGTGGGAATGCTCCAGGTTCTTTGGCATTTGAATCCTCTTCAATGCGTCCTTTTGAAGATACAAGTTGTTTTCCTGAAACGGGCACTGAAGTTTTTAAAATGGCTTCACTTGGGCTATGTGTCTTTTCCAACATGCTCCATGCTTGCTCCACAGTACATGAGTCCATTCTGGACCTGAGCTTCTAGGATGTACAATCTGCCTTCGGTACATCGTCAGTTTTGAAGATTTGGAAGTCATTTTGGCTCGATTTCTAGAGATGCTACAGGTACTCGTTATAAGGGCCACTAGGCAGAGGGAGTCATTTTGTGTTTCTGCAGTAAACTTATATTGAACCCATGCAGTAAACTAAATTGACCCTACTCCTCCAAGAAGATCTTACTCTCAAAGCCTAGACACAAGGGTGAATCAGGCCAGGTGAACACATCCCATTAGAGGGGCACACATATATCTACTAGGGTAAATTGAGATCCAATTTTCCACCCATGTGTTACCTAGCATTTTTGTTATTGTGGTGTAGCAGACTTAGCACGACACTGCAGTTTTTTTCTATATTGTTATCTCATTGGCCACCTCTGTATAGCCTGGCTAAACTACCGCTATAAATGTTAGTCTGTGAGGCTGGGAGGGGTCGGCTCTTTGCAAGAGAAGGCCCTGACCGGTCAATATGATTCTCGATGCTTTGTGCAAAATTAATGTTTGCTTGACCTTCACTTTGTATCAGTCTCGCTCCTTTGAATAAGGACCCTATCTTTGGAGGGCCACCAGAATTCAAATGATGAGAACTGAGCCACCATTGGAATTTTTGGAAAAGCCTCTGGAGGTAAGACCATGGATTCCTGCATGGAGCTGCAGGGTATGGCCCACTGGTAGAAGCTGGCAGCAGCCATGCTCCCCAGAGCTGGTGTGGATGTGGAGATGCCCCATCCTCTGCTGGTAGATCATATGGGGGTTCAAGTCCCCCTGGGTGGTCAGGGGGTTCGAGTCCCCCTAGAAGGTCAGGGGGCTCGAGTTCCCCTTGGCGGTTAGAGGGGGTTCAAATACTCCTAGGCGAACTCCAGGGTGTTCGAGTCCCCCTGGACATTCAGGGGGGTTCGAGTCCCCTAGACATTCAGGGGGTTCAAGTCCCCCTGGGTGGTTGGGGGTTCGAGTCCTCCTAGGCGATCAGGGGATAAAAAGCTCCCACCAGTGGCAGGTTATTGGTAAGAGTCGTTGGGCCTACAGTTGTCTTTGCCTGGTCCTTTTGTTGTCTGTTGTATTGTTTGTTATGATTGAAGGAATGGGGCAAGCAGAGAGTAAAGGGACTCTGACTTTCATCTCTCTGTTCTTCATAATAGATGTGAGGCTTCTCATTCACTCATTTCGTGTGTTAAGGGCTATGACTGTAGCCAACTGGGGTTAGTCTAAGAGTGAGTTAAGGTGCCCAATGCTGATGCTCATTGGAGCTGAGCGTGGAATATGAGTGCCTAATGGACCACTTTTGGTAAGCAGAACTGGCACTGTGGAATGAACTGACCTTGAGCCAAAGATTTTAAAAAATATTCCCAAGCAGTTGCCGAAACCACCTTTGTTTTGGGGAATTCTTTGCCTTCTCTGGCCTGATGTGGACTGCCTAGTCCCTCCCCCTTGTTGGCGGGAGTGCATTGCATCTGAAGTGGAGATAGTAATTTGTCTATCTCATGGTTTTAATGTTAAAGTGACTTCCAAAGTCTTTGGTAACCTGAAACTGTGAAGGGTTGCTTGAATGACAAATAGAATTAAATTTGTTGAGCATGTAGGTCTTAATGAAATGAGATATAATGCTAGACCATTAGGTCAAAATCTCATCTTGACCATCACACACGCTATCTTGGACCTTTGTAGACTCCAACCAACTGATGGATGGTCAACACCGGAGTGACAGTGTATCAGGCCCTCCTCCTCAACAAACCAAGAGTGATCTCACAGCCACCAGTGGTGCTAAATCCAGCCACACTGCTCCCAGAGGAGCTGGCTGACCATCCACACAACTGTGGGGAGGTCCTAAACCAAGTCACAGGAATAAGACTGGATCTCAGAGACATGCCCTTCCCAGATGCAGAGATGACTCTGTTCATGGAAAGAGGTATGTGAGATATGTGAGGGCTGTGGTAGTTTATCCTGAGCAGGAATTCTGGGAAGCACCCTGCCACATGGAACTTCCGCACAACAAGCAGAACTGATTGAAATCACTAAGGCACTGCAGATGACTAAAGGTAAAACCACCAACATCAATACGGACCACAGGTATGTCTTTGCTACTCTCCATATACATGGAGCGACTTACAAAGGAAGGAGCCTACTAACAGCAGAAGGAAAAGGAATTAAAACAGAAGAGAAATATTGGGACCCAAAAGAGGTGACTGTTATGCATTTCTTGCGACACCAAAAGGGGACTGATCTGATTTCAAAAGGAAACCAATTATCAGATCGAGATTTAAAGCAAGCAGCCTAAGAAACAATGCAAGAGCTGGTTACACACCTGGATCTATCCCTGCCAGATAAACTGGAGTATTCAGAGGAAGATTTAAAGTATTTACAAAAATGACTAAATTATATTATAAAGGGGACTGGGCTAAGACTAAAAGAGAAAATGTAATTCTTCCTCGAACACTACGAAAGAAGTTAGTAGACCAGATACATTAGGGTACTCACCTGGGGTCACTCAAACCCAAGGAACTTAAAGGCAAGCAGTTCTAGGCTTCTAAATTACGGCGTATGGTTCAGGATATAGTTGATAGATATGCTCAGTGCCAGGCAGTTAATGTAGGAGGAACTAGAATTGGAAGAGGGAAAAGAGAAAGAGGTAGGGTACCAGGAATTTATTGGAAAATAGATATTACAGAAATAAAACCTGGAAAATATGGAGACAAGTATATGTTAGTTTTTGTAGATACCATTTCAGGCCAGGTTGAGGCTTTTTCCGAGAAACATGAGACGGCAGGTGTGGTAGCCAGAAAGCTACAAGAAAAATAATTCCTAGGTCTGGGCTGCCTGTCACGATTGGGTCACACAATGGCCTTGAATTTTGAGTTCAGTCTCACAGGAATTGGCCAAGGCCATGGGCACAAATTGGAAACTACATTGTGCCTATCAGACCCAGAGTTCTGGGCATGTAGAGAGAATGAACCGGACTCTTAAAGAGACCTTGACAAAACTAACCCTGGAGACGGGCAGTGGATGGGTCGATCTGCTTGCTTTCACCCTTCTCAGGGCAAGATGTACACACTATTTAAACAGGGTGACCCCATTTGAAATCTTTGGGAGAACCCCTGCTCCCGCTCTGTCCTCGGCTACAAAAGGTTGCCCTAGCAGAAATGACTGATCAGTCTGTACTCCAGCCACTGCAGGCATTACAGTCTGTATTAAAAAAAAAATGCAGGGATCCAGACTGCCCACACTGGTATGGAGACAGAGGTGGAACCACATCCTTTCCAACCCAATCACCTGGTTTGGATATGACATTATCAAGTGGGGAGCTTGGAGCCTGGTGGATGGGACCTTTTACTGTTACCCTGACCACACCACAGCAGTAAAAGTAGAACGCATCAGGGCCTGGATCACGCATGTCACATCAAACGAGCCAAGGATGAAGATGACCCCCAATGGTGGAAGCCACAGCCAAAGATCCCACTCACCGTGGACTAAATCTAAGACTGAAAAGACTATGAGTTTGTTGTTGCTCCTATTTTTACCTGTTTATGTAAAGTATAGGTAGTTAATTAGATAAAGGAAATTAGAAAAAAAAATGGAAAGGGTTCTATGAAGCGGTAAATGGGTAACTCATCAACGGCTGTGCACTAGTGTCATTTACACTAGTGTAAATATACAGCCGTCTGTACACTAGTGTCATATACAAAAGAAAATGAGCATGATAAAAATGTTAGAATTCCATGCTCAATAAACCCTTTATAACCAGAGAATGTAGAGCTGGATGAAAAGTCAAGGATTGGACTAATCTCCAAAGAATAGGGAGGAATGTAAGAGCCTGGGTGGCCAGAGGGAATCATTTTGTGTTTATGCAGTATACATAGATTGACCTCATGCACTAAATTTAGATTGATTCTGCCCCTCCCAAAGGTATTTACTCTCAAAGCCTATATATAAGGGCAGGTCAGGCCAGATGAAGATATCCACTCAGTGGGGAGCTTATATCTACTAGGTAAATTGAGATTCAATGTCCATCCATGTGTTATTAGCAGTTTTTTTCTATGTCTGGCAGACCTAGCAGTACTGTGCAGTTTTCTCTGTGTTGCAATCTCACGGCCACCTGTGTATAGCCCAGCTAAACTACATCTATACATGTTAGTCTGTGATGCTGGACGGGGTCAAATTTGGAAGAGAAGGCCCTGAGCAGTCAGTATGATTCTTGATGTTTGGAATGAGATTAAGTTTTGCTTGACCTTCGCTTTGTATCAGTCTTGCTCCTTTGATTAAAAACCCTAACACTTGTGTCTGCACTGTTGAAGACTCCAGACATGTCTATGTCATGATCGGGGATGTCCCCTTTGAGCTTTCCTTGGGTGCCACTTCTCCTGTTCAGAAGATTGGTGATTGGGTGGGAGGGCCAAACCCTTGTGCAGGGTTCAGATTCCCTCCCTGAGGTTTGCTTGAGGCCTGATTGTTACTTAACCTTTCCTGGCTAAGATGGAATGGTGGATTCTTTCCTTTCTCCGGAATCCAGAGGGCTGGTGCTGACAGTCAGGACCAAACACTATGAATCAGGCCATGGAGAATGTGATACCGAATTGCTTCACAAATTGCCTTGGTTGGAGACCCAGGTGGCTCCAGCGGTTTGGGATGTCTAGGGTTCCTATAGGCACACCCATGAATACTCCAACCAAGTGTAGTCATCAGGCATGGGTTTAGGAGGATTGGTTGCTATGACCTCAAAGCGTTGTGACATCACAGATGCTGGCTTCACTGAAGCAGCTGTCCCTCTCCCATGACCTTGGTTTCCTATGGCTTTAGGTAGGAAGCCCCGGGAAGGACAGAACAAGAGCACTTTGTGCCCGATCAGGAACTCAGGTTATCTTGTGGGTTAATGTCCCACTTTCCCTTTCTAGATAAATAGGAAAAAAAATGATGTTCATTATACCTTCCTTTAGGCCAACATTTCTCCAGAGACAGCAAGGTATACTATTTCCACTACAATTTCTAGATCTCAAGAAACAGTGAGGCATCTTGGGTACCAAAGCTCTCCATGGGGTTTGTCACCCTGTGGGTGAGCAAGTCCATTGTCAGTGTCTTTTCCCAACAGGTCAGTGATGACTAATGGACAGAAAATCCCTTTTTGAGGAAAAAGGTGAGGGCATGGATATATGGTGCTGCCTTTGTTCTCATCTCCTAGAGTTCTGAAACACAAGGTTAAGGGATTAGGGCTCTGTCTACCTGGTTTTCCCTTAACTTTGCCAAGTATTTGAGGAAAGTGATGTTGAATTAGACCTAACTCTTCAGGAAGAGGCCTGGACCGCACCTGTTGTCATCATTAGTTAACTGTTCTTGTAGTGGAACGGGTATAGATATGTTGACCAAGTCTCTTTACTCAAAAGGAAAGGGATGGCCTATATTGATGGCTTGCAAAGCCCACTTGAGCAGAACTGTGGACTGAGCCTCAAGGTCCTTGCAGACTAGTGATGAAAAAGGTGTGGTCCATCTTGGTAACAGAGTATTCCTCAGCCATCGGGGAGGATGAACCCCTGGAGCTTACATTGACATTAACGTCTCATGTCTGGGTGATGGGAAATGGAAAAGACAGGCAGACCAATGAAAATATCATATAGCTTTCCACACTATGTTCCTCAGGAGGAATACCTTGGCCCAAAGTAAAGGAAAGGAAAACTGAATGGGAAGAATGCAGAGAAGGAGACCCACCAAGAGTGACTCAGGACTCTGAGAACCAAGCTGAGGGTGACAGAGAAGAGACACATGCAGGGAATAAGTGAAATGCTTAATGAGTGTTCAGGATCTGTGGCATATATTAGGAAAAGCACTAGGTCGCATATGGAACTAAAAGATCCGCGAATACTGTGACCAAAAAATGACAAAAAAATTCTAAGAAGAATTCTAAGATTTTCAACAAAACAATTCCGAGAAAAACAATGTGACCCTTTCAAAACCTAAAGAAGGCACAGGGAGAAAAGAAAATAATTATATTTTTTATTATCTTTCCTTATTGAAATGGCATGGGATTTGTTTCCTAAAATGTCCTTATCTGAATTGGGTCTTTATCCTTGTAAATTAGAGTCTACCCGCCTCTTCCATCTCTGAAATTGATGAGAAGACATGACATTGCCTTCGCTCAATACCTAGAAGAGTGGCCCAGGAAAATGACTTCGACCTGGCCTTCTGTGTGCTGGCAGGTGTTTTATTACTGCTTCAAACGCTTCAGTCACTACTAGAGAGCTGAGATTTTGTAGGTTTCCTGACCTAATCGTGGGAGTTTCTATGTGTCTGGGAATTTAACCTTTTCTCTCCGGTCTTGGATTTGCTTGCATAAATGTTTGTATGTTGCACTTAGGTTATTGCTTTTTTTTCCTTTCTACCAGTTGTCATGTGGTTTCATACTTTCAGCTGTGTGCTTGTCTCCCTGCTATATCCCATTAGCGGCATCTGCAGTTTGTTCATGTTTTCAGAACTGAAGTGTGAGATCTCTGTTTTTTTTTTTCTATTGGTTTGTTTGTATTTCCTTTATTTCGATAACCATATGTATGATTTCATTTTTTCTATTAACTTAGGAGTTCGGCTCTTGTACTTGTTCCTTCAGGCGTCCATATAGTTTCCTTTTTTTTTTTTTTTTTGGTGTTTTTAAATTTTGGAAATGCATGCGTTTAACCCTTTATGGTTTTCCAAAACACTGTTTTGGCATCACTGCTTAAGTTTCTTGACATTCCTTTGTTCATCGCTCTTTCTGAATTTCCTTTGGATTTTCTTCTTTTTTTATTATTATTTTTTATTTTTTTATTTTTATAAACATATATTTTTATCCCCAGGGGTACAGGTCTGTGAATCACCAGGTTTACACACTTCACAGCACTCACGAAGGCACATACCCTCCCCAATGTCCATAATCCCACTCCCTTCTCCCAAAACCCCTCCCCCAGCAACCCTCAGTTTGTTTTGTGAGATTAAGAGTCACTTATGGTTTGTCTCCCTCCCAATCCCATCTTGTTTCATTTATTCTTCTCCTACCCACTTAAGCCCCCATGTTGCATCACCACTTCCTCATATCAGGGAGATCATATGATAGTTGTCTTTCTCTGCTTGACTTATTTCGCTAAGCATGATACGCTCTAGTTCCATCCATGTTGTCGCAAATGGCAAGATTTCATTTCTTTTTATGGTTGCATAGTATTCCATTGTGTATATATACCACATCTTCTTGATCCATTCATCTGTTGATGGACATCTAGGTTCTTTCCATAGTTTGGCTATTGTGGACATTGCTGCTATAAACATTCGGGTGCACGTGCCCCTTTGGATCACTACGTTTGTATCTTTAGGTTAAATACCCAGTAGTGCAATTGCTGGGTCATAGCACAGTTCTATTTTCAACATTTTGGGGAACCTCCATGTTGTTTTCCAGAGTGGCTGCACCAGCTTGCATTCCCACCAACAGTGTAGGAGGGTTCCCCTTTCTTTGCATCCTCGCCAGCATCTGTCATTTCCTAACTTGTTGATTTTAGCCATTCTGATTGGTGTGAGGTGATATTGCATTGTGGTTTTGATTTGTATTTCCCTGATGTCGAGTGATATGGAGCACTTTTTCATGTGTCTGTTGGCCATCTGGATGTCTTCTTTGCAGAAATGTCTGTTCATGTCCTCTGCCCATTTCTTGATTGGATTATTTGTTCTTTGGGTGTTGAGTTTGCTAAGTTCTTTATAGATTCTGGACACTAGTCCTTTATCTGATATATCGTTGGCAAATATCTTCTGCCATTCTGTCAGTTGTCTTTTGATTTTGTTAACTGTTTCCTTTGCTGTGCAAAAGCTTTTGATCTTGATGAAATCCCAATAGTTCATTTTTGCCCTTGCTTCCCTTGCCTTTGGCGATGTTGCTGAGGCTGAGGTCGAAGAGGTTGCTGCCCGTGTTCTCCTCAAGGATTTTGATGGATTCCTTTCACACATTGAGGTCCTTCATCCATTTTGAGTCTATTTTTATGTGTGGTGTAAGGAAATGGTCCAATTTCATTTTTCTGCATGTGGCTGTCCAATTTTCAAAGCACCATTTATTGAAGAGGTTGTCTTTTTTCCATTGGACATTCTTTCCTGCTTTGTTGAAGAGTAGTTGACCATAGAGTTGACGGTCTATTTCTGGGCTCTCTATTCTGTTCCATTGATCTATGTGTCTGTTTTTGTGCCAGTACCATGCTGTTTTGATATGACAGCTTTGTAATAGAGCTTGAAGTCCGGAATTGTGATGCCACCAACGTTGGCTTTCCTTTTCAATATCCCTTTGGCTATTCGAGGTCTTTTCTGGTTCCATATAAATTTTAGAATTATTTGTTCCATTTCTTTGAAAAAGATAGATGGTACTTTGATAGGAATTGCATTAAATGTGTAGATTGCTTTAGGTAGCATAGACATTTTCACAATATTTATTCTTCCAATCCAGGAGCATGGAACATTTTTCCATTTCTTTGTGTCTTCCTCAATTTCTTTAATGAGTACTTTATAGTTTTCTGAATATAGATTCTGTGTCTCTTGGTTAGGTTTATTCCTAGGTATCTTGTGGTTTTGGGTGCAATTGTAAATGGGATTGACTCCTTAATTTCTCTTTCCTCTGTCTTGCTTTTGGTGTAGAGAAATGCAACTGATTTCTGTGTATTGATTTTATATCCTGACACTTTACTGAATTCCTGTATAAGTTCTAGCAGTTTTGGAGTGGAGTCTTTTGGGTTTTCCACATATAGTATCATATCATCTGCGAAGAGTGATAATTTGACTTCTTCTTTGCCGATTTGGATGACTATAATTTCCTTTTGCTGTCTGATTGCTGAGGCTAGGACCTCTAGTACTATGTTGAATAGCAGTGGTGATAATGGACATCCCTGCCGTGTTCCTGACCTTAGCGGAACAGATTTCAGTTTTTCTCCATTGAGAATGATATTTGCGGTGGGTTTTTCATAGATGGCTTTGGTGATATTGAGGTATGTGCCCTCTATCCCTACACTTTGAAGAGTTTTGATCAGGAAGGGATGTTGTACTTTGTCAAATGCTTTTTCAGCATCTATTGAGAGTATCATATGGTTCTTGTTCTTTCTTTTATTGATGTGTTGTATCACATTGACTGATTTGCGGATGTTGAACCAACCTTGCAGCCCTCAATCGGTATCAAACGATTGGGATCATTCCCTGCATATTTTCAGACCACAATGCTCTAAAGCTGGAAATCAACCACAATAGGAAGTTTGAAAAGAACCCAAATACATGGAGACTAAACAGCATCCTTTAAAGAATGAATGGGTCAACTGGGAAATTAAAGAAGAATTGAAAAAAATCATGGAAACAAATGATAATGAAAATACAACAGTTCAAAATCTGTGGGACACAACAAAGGCAGTCCTGAGAGGAAAATATATAGCGGTATAAGCCTTTTTCAAAAAACCAAAAAGGTCTCGGGTACACAACCTATCCCTACACCTAAAGGAGCTGGAGAAAGAACAAGAAAGAAACCCTAAGCCCAGCAGGAGAAGAGAAATCATAAAGATCAGAGCAGAAATAAATGATATAGAAACAAAAAAAACAATAGAAAAAATCAACGAAAGTAGGAGCTGGATCTTTGAAAGAATTAATAAAATGGATAAACCCCTGGCCCAACTTATCAAAAAGAAAAGAGAAAGGAACCAAATAAATAAAATCATGAATGAAAGAGTAGAGATCACAACTAACAACAAAGACATACAAACTATTATAAGAACATACTAGAGCAACTCTACGGCAATAAATTTGACAATCTGGAAGAAATGGATGCATTCCTAGAAACATATAAACTACCACAAATGAACCAGGAAGAAATAGAAAGCCTGAACAGTCCCATAACCAATAAGGAGATTGAAACAGTCATTAAAAATCTCCAAACAAACAAAAGCCCAGGGCCAGATGGCTTCCCAGGGGAATTCTACCAAACATTTAAAGAAGAACTAATTCCTATTCTCCTGAAACTGTTCCAAAAAATAGAAATGGAAGGAAAACTTCCAAACTCATTTTATGAGGCCAGCATCACCTTGATACCAAAACCAGACAAGGATCCCATAAAAAAAGAGAGCTATAGACCAATATCCTTGATGAACACAGATGCGAAAATACTCAACAAAATACTAGCCAATGGGATTCAACAGTACATTAAAAAAATTATTCACCACGACCAAGTGGGATTTATTCCAGGGCTGCAAGGTTGGATTTTCTTTCTTGCATTCATTGCTAGTTCGTGAGTGTGTTGTGTTTTCCAACCTTTAGGGTATGGCTGTATTTCCAATTTGAAAGTGATATCTTCCCGTTTTCATACCTTCGTGATCATAAGTGCCCAGGATAGGTTTTGACTTCTATTCCATGAATTATGACTGGATTTGGACTCGAGCTCATGACCTGCGATAGACAAAGTTAGGTCTGTCACTCTGAAGAACATATCTTACTGTCCTCAGAGGCACAATCTTACTCATGGATCCCCAAAGATCAGGTGGTCTCGAGAGCCCATGTGGAAGTCTGTTATTCCTTATCACCATTCCATCCGAATGATCTGTGCTGTGCTTAGCGTGGATATTATAGTCCCCAACAATATTGGATTAAAGTCCCCATCTCCCTTTCTCTCTGTTCATATGCTTCCAACGTTTAGATACAGCCATGTTCTGTATATATGTTGGCAGTTTTTCCAGGTTTCTGATGTTTTGATGCTCCATCGAGACAAAAAACCTTCCACTCTCTTTGGCTCTCGAAGGTGTAAAATCACTCTCGCTGACTTAGGCACAAATACTTTGGCTCTCTTCTCCTTGGCAAGATCATAACCTACGTTTCCAAATTTCTTCACTTTCAAGCTATGTGTATCTTTATAGTTAAAGGAAATCTCCTATGGGAAACAGAGGTCGAGCTTGTTTAACATTTGTTGTTTTCTGATGGATCTTTTCTCGTTTTTTTTTTGATTGTTTTATTTTATTTTATTTTATTTATTTATTTATTTTTAATTTCAACCACACCTACAAAATGTTTGTATTGACGGGAGACTTTCGTCCTGAATGCTGAATGAATTATTGTTAGGTAAGAATTTCACTTTCTCATTTTGGTTGACTTCTGACTTGAATTCTCTGTGCCTTTCCCTTTTATGGTATTTTCTTTGGGGATGCTTCATTAGTGCAATTTTTCACTTCCTCCCCCTCTTTCGCGTGTCTTCTCTGTGTGTGTGTTCGTGTGTGTGTGCATGTGCATGTCTTAATGTTGCGTGATCTGTGTTTGTTTCACACAAAACTTATAATTAAATTTCAAGAGGTAGGAATTTGCTCTCTTAAGGTTAGCAATTCAATTTGACATGCCTTCAAAACTCACATTCCATCCGTTTCAAGAACATCTTCTGCAAGGAATGTCATCATTTGTCCTCTTCCATAAACACATATTCTCACAAAACTGCCTTCAAACAAACACCACATTTTGTGTGCCTCATTAGAATTGTATTGTTTGTCCCTATACCCCTTGATTTTTCATATGTTTTTTGACTGTATTGAGGGAGTGAAATCATCTGTTTGTTTTCTTTCTGAGAATGATAGATATGACAGAGCCCAAAGCTCTCTGTAAACCTGTCACATGAGACATGTGGAAGAGTTCATTCTTGCTTAAGTCTCAGTAAGAATTTGCGGTGACATGGAGGACAGATAGATGGTAGTAGTGTCTAATAACCTCGTACTTGTCTTCAGCCATGATGGCAAAAGGAAGGTGACAACAATAACGGAAGCGGAGGGGAAATTGACCTGAAGCCTACACAGTAAACTCCACAGAGTAAGAGATCGGAGGTCACAGAAACTATGGCAGAAGTTTGGAGACATGGCTCATGGGAGACTTGGGTGGTTAGTGCATCAGAGGGCATTGATCCCATGCAATGGACAAAGGCACAGGAGAACAGGGCCCACTGGGAACCCACAAGGAACCTGTTTCCCAGTGCAATTGGCTGTGACGAACAGAGGGTATGAGTTCTTGACAATACAATTCTTGAGGGCTGGAGTTTTCAGCTCAGCAGGCTTGGCAGAAATCGACTCGAAAGAACACCGTGTTTTTCTTGCAGGGGACACCAACAAGCAACCAGGTGCAGACAGCCTGGAGACCATGATCAGAAACAATACCTGGAGGGGCACCTGGGTGGCTCAGTGGGTTAAGCCGCTGCCTTTGGCTCAGGTCATGATCTCGGGGTCCTGGGATCAGTCCCGCATCGGGCTCTCTGCTCAGCAGGGAGCCTGCTTCCCCCTCTCTCTCTTTCTGCCTGCCTCTCCATCTACTTCTGATTTCTCTCTGTCAAATAAATAAATAAAATTAAAAAAAAAAAACAATACCAGGAGATGTAGTTGGAGGAGAGTGGGTCCTTGCAGTGCATCCGTGAGAGGCGGTGTTTGTGGAAATGATTCATTGGGTGCATAAGAAATGTTCAGCTCTCAAACCAGTAGCAACAGGACCGAGCTACTGGCCAAGACAGGATGGTGAGACATTTGCTGCCTACCCTGCCAACACGAAAACCCAACCGTGGAACACGTGGAGGACTGCCTTCCTCAGTCCAAGATGCTTAGTCCAAGGAGAACACATTCTCCCATAGGGGACAAGTAGAATGCCTTGACCACATGCTCTCTTCTGAACACAGCATTCTGCAGGCCTGCATTCTATTGGTTTGTGGAATGTCTCCTTTCACACACACACCAGCTCCTACTAAGTGAAACCTCAGCATATTCAGCCTGGGCCCCAAATACACCAAACGCCAGGCAAGGAGGGCCCTTGCAGTTGAATGTTCTCAAGGACAGGGTCAGCTACAACACAACAGCAGATGGCATGCATCACACACACACACACACACACACACACACACACACAGACAAACACCCATCATCCCTTAAAGGCCAGCACTTGGTCACTCCCGGATTTCCTCTTCTTAAAGACATTAACCTCAGGATGAAAAAAGAATGAGCTTTCAGAATACGGAGAGGAAGACAGAGACTTATATCCAAGGCAAAGATGGATGAATCAACTGATGCTAAGGTAAAAGAACAAGATGATCACGGCTAGGCAATCAGAGAGAAACTTCTACATCGAACACGCCCAATGTGGTATAGAAAGCAGCGGCCTGATACTTCCTGTACATCAGAAAACATAGAAGATATCAGAGAGTCTCGAACCACAGAGATAAACTGATAAAGATAAATGAACAAAAATAGCTCCTGAAAAGAAGATTAGTAGGAGACTGGATGCAAAGTCCAAGAACATGGCCGAAGTAGAGGATCCAAAGAGTGACCTGGAAGAACTAGTCTAGAAAATAAGGAAGCAAATTCTAAAAGAGAAGGAAGAATGACGGGACATGACAATGAGCTTAGGGAATCATCATTTCCAGGAATTGAAAGAGGTGCCTCTTGTAGGAGAAGAAAGAGTGAGTGAAAGAAAGAGGGCTGAACATGGATTTGAGAAATCGGGGCTGAAAATGACCCTCATCTGGTAGCACAAACAGAGGTCCACAATCAGAGTCACAGAGGACTCCCATTGCCTTCCACAGAAGCAGAGCACCAAAAGACATAGTGTCATTCCCCCTGGAAAATCTAGGCATGGAGGAATTCACTATAGCAAATAGGTATGGGAGAATAGTTTGTCCATAGTCCAGTCACTGACTTCAAGAGGAAATGATATACCAGCTCTCGAAGAAAGCTGGATAGCTCAAGCAACACCAGCCCAGGCCAAAACCCATATCCCCTGCATTTCTAAACAAGGACTGAACAGCAGTTCTTGTCTAGAAACACGAGGTTCTCAGGGGTCAATGGTTGGGTCCCATGATGTTTCAATCAGTTCAGAGGCAGCCTTCAGATCAACTCATGATTCCAGGGTCTTGGCAATGACTGTGGTCTCAGGTTCTCTGCTCAGGGGAAAGTAAGCTTCTCCCTCGCCAGCTCTACCCCCTGGTTGTGAACTCTCAGTCTCTCTGTCTAATAAGTGCAAGTGCATCATTTGACAATATAACAAAAACAAAACCAGGCACAATAATTGACTGGGGGCAGAGGATGATTTATTGAATTTGGAACAAGGTTCCTATGGAGGGCAGCTAGGTACAGAGAACCTCCCACCATCCTAAAATACCAGTCCTTCGCTCGGAGCTCCTATGTTCATTCTCCTGTTGTCTTCTTGGATCTCCTCACCAATCTGAAGCATCCCCTGTGTGTCATGCTGTACTGACCCCTTGTTGACACAAGTTCATTCTCTTCTGGCTCCATTATCACATGCCCATCTTCGACAACATGCACTGTTTGCTTATCACGTGACATCATTTGGCTGAGGGTCATGAGATGTAGAAGGCAGGCTTGTGCTGCCACATACCCATGCATTTCCACAGGGGTAGCTCCTCCACCCTGAGGGAGTGCTCAAGGTTCTTCCACATTCGAATCCTCTTCAATGCGTCCTTTTGAACATATAAGTTGTCTTCCTGAATCGGGCATGGAAGTCTTTCAGATGGCTTCACTTGGGCTATGGGTCTCTTTTAAAATGCTCTCCGTTTGCTCCTGCGGACTCCAAGTACATGAGTCCACCCTGGATTTAAGGTTATACACCTAAGGTGTAGAGTCTGCCTTTAATGCATGGTCATTTTTGAAGATTGGGAGGCCTTGTTGTCAGCATTTCTGGAGAGGCTCGAGGTACTCGTGTCCTCCCTGTTGAAGACTCCAGACATGACATTGGCACTGTTGCGGATGTTCAGTTTTCTTTCCTTGGGTGGGCCTTCCCTGTGCAGAGGCTCCGTGATTGCGTGGGAGGGCCTTATCCTTGTGGCAGGCTCAGATTTCCTCCACTGAGGCTTTGCTTGAGGCCTGATTGTTTCCTGGCCTGTCATGGTTAAGATGGAATGGTGGATGCTTGTCTTTCTCTGGAATCCAGAGGGCTGGTGCTGATAATCATGACCAAACACTATGAATTGGGCCATGGAGAAGGTGACTCTGACTCGCTTCCCAAACTGCCTTGGTGATAGACCCAGACAGCTCCAGCGGTTCGGGATGGCCTGGGGTGCTCTTGGCCCACCCACGATGACTCTACCCAATTGTAGTGATCAGGCGTGATGTAATGAGGAGTGGTTGCTATGAACTCAAAGCATTGTGACATCACAAATGCTGGCTTCACTGAAGGAGCTGTCCCTCTCCCATGACCTTGGTGTCCTAAGGCTTTAGGTAGGAAGACCCCAAAGGAAAGAACAAGAGCCCTCTGAGTCTGATCCAGAACTCAGGTTGTCTTGTGGGTTAGTGTCCCACTTCCCCTTTCTGGAAAGAGGGGAAAGAAAATGATGTTCAGTATACCTACCTTTAGGCCAACATTTTCCCAGAGACGGCAAGGTGTCCTATTTCCACTACAATTTCTAGATATCTCAAGAAACGGTGAGGCCTCATGGGTATCAACAACTCTCCATGAGGTTGGTAATCCTGTGTGTGAGAGCATCCTTTCTCAGCGTCTTTTGCCTATGGCTCAATGATGACTAAGGGACGGAAAGTCCCCTTTCAAGGAAAAAGGTGAGGGCATAGATATATGGTGCTGTCTGTGGTCTCATCTCAGTTTTCTGAAACACACGGCTAATGGTTTAAAGCTCTGTCTACCTGGCTTTCCCTTACACACCTTTGCAAAGTCTTAGAGGAGAGTGTCGTTCTGCATCAGGGCTAAACCTCATGAAGAGGCTCACTGCACCCGTGTCATCATTAGTTGTCCTTGTTGCGGTAACGGGTATAATCATGTTGACCATGTCTCTTTAGTCAGAAAGATAGGTACGGCTAATATCGATGGCTTCCAAGGCCCATTCGAGCAGACCTTTGCAGTGAGACACAAAGCCCTTGCAAGGACTAGTGGATAAGGAAGGCTTGGTCCATTTTGGCTAGACAATATTCCTCGGCCGTCGAACGAATGAATGCCCTGGACCTTGCCTGGACATGAATTTCCCATGCCTGGCTGATGTGAAATGAAAAGGCAGAAAAAGGGAAATATCATATGGCTTCCCATAATATGTGCCTCACAAGGAATACCTTGGCGCTTTGTCCTCTTCAATGAACACGTATTCTCATAAAACTGCCTTCACAAAATCACCACGATTGGGTGCCTCATTAGTGTCGTATTGTTTGTCCCTATACCCCTTGCTTTTTCATATGTTTCTTGACTGTCATGAGGGAGTAAAATCATCTGTTTGTTGTCTTTCTGAGAATGATAGATGTGACGAAGCCCAATGCTCTCTACAACACTGCCACATGAGGCAAGTGGAAGAATTCATTCTTTCTTATGTCTCAGTAGGAATTTGTGGTGCCATGGAGGACAGTGAGATGGTAGTAGTGTCTAATAACCTCGTACTTGTCTTCAGCTAAGAAGGCAACAAGAAGATGACCACAACAACTGCAACGGAGTGGAAATTGACGGGAAGCCTACAAGGTAAACTCCTCAAAGAAGAAAAGAGGTCGCAGAGACTAAGGGAGAAAGTTGGAGACATGGCTTATAGGAGATTTTGTTGGTTCATGCATCAGATGGCAGTGATCCTTTGCAAAGGACAAAGGCACAGGAGTGCAGCACACGCTGGAAAACCACAAGGCACCTGTTTCCCTGTGCCATTGGTTGTGAAGAGAAGTTCTTAAAGGCACGAGTTCTTGACAACACAAGTCTTGAGTGCTGAAGGTCTCAGATCAGTAGGCTTGGCAGATATAAACTCGAAAGAACTCCGTGTTTTTCCTGCATAGGTCACCAACAAGCAACCATGTGCAGACAACCTGGAGACCATGATCAGCGACAATACCAGGACATGCAGTGGGAAGGTGGTGGGTTCTCGCAGTGCATCCATGAGAGGCTGTGTTCGTGGACTTGCCTTAATAGGGGCATAAGTAATATTGGGTTACCACAGGAGGAGCATCAATACCGAGATACTGGCCAATACAGGATGGTGAGGACCTTAGCTGCCTACTATGGCCACACGAAATCTCAACCATGGAACACTAGAGGGACTGCCTTCCTCACTCCAACTTGTTTAGTCCAAGGAGAACAGACTCTCCCATAGGGGACGAGAAGAATGCCTTGACCACATGATCTCTTCTGAACACAGCATTCTGCAGGCCTGCGTTCTGATGAGTTTGTGGAATGTCTCCTTTCACAGGCACACCAGAGCCCACTAAGGTAAACCTCAGCATATTCAGCCCAGGCCCCAAACACAACAAACGTCAGGCAAGGAGAGCCACTGCAGATGGCTGGTGTCAAGGACAGCGTCAGCCACAGCACAAACATAGGATGGCATGCATGCCACACACACACACACACACACACACACACACACACTAGAAAAAACTTACGGGCCCTTCCTTGGTCACTCAATGATCTCTTCTACCTAAATAAATTACCCACAGGATAGAAAACATAATAAGTATTTCGAATACAGAGAGGAGACAGAGATCTAGATCTAATACAAGATGGAAGAATCAATAGACGAAAAGGAAAAAGAACAAGAATGGATCACGGCTAAGAAATCAGAGTGAAGCTTCTACATATAATACACCCGATGTGGGTTTGAGGCAGTGGCCTGATTCCTCCCTATACATCAGAAAACATAGAAGATATCAGGAGTCTCGAACCACAGAGATAAATCTGATAAAGATAAAAAAAACCTAAAGAGCTCCTGAAGAGAAGATTGGTATGAGACTGGATGCAAAGACTGGGTCATGGCAGAAGTAGGGGATCCAATTAGTGACCTGGAGGAACAAGCCTAGGAAATAAGGAAGCAAAATCTAAGAGAAGAAAGAATGACAGAACATGACAATGAGCTTAGGTAATCATCATCCAAAAAGAAAGGAAATAGGTGCCTATTGTAGGATAAGTAAGAGTGAGAGGAAGAAAAGAGGGCTGAACATGGATTTGAAAATCGGGGCTGTCAATGACCCTCATCTGGGAGCTGAAACAGAGGCCCACAATCAGAGGCACAGAGGACTCCCATCACCATCCACAGAAGCAGAGCGGCAAAAGACATAGTGTCCTTCCCCCTGGAAAATCTAGGCATGGAGGAATTCTCTTTAGGCAAATAGGCATCGGAGAATAGTTTGTCCATAGCCCAGTCACTGACTTAAAGAGGAAAAACTATACCAGCTCTCAAAGCAGGCTGGATAGCTCAAGCAACACCCGACCAAGCCAGAATCCTAATCCCCTGCATTTCTGAACAATGACAGAGCAGCGGTTCTTGTCTAGAACGAGAAGGTATTCAGAAGTCAAAGGTTGGGTCCCTTGTTGTGTCTGTCAGTTCAGAGGCGGCCTTCAGATCAACTCATGATTCCCGGGCCCTGGCAATGACTCTGGTCTTAGGTTCTCTGGTCAGGGGCAAGTAAGCTTCTCCCTCTACAGCTCCAACCCCTGATTGCGCTCTGTCTATCTATCCAATTCGTGCATGTGCATCATTTGACAAGATAACAAAAACAAACCCAGGGTACATTAATTGATTGGTGCCAGAGGATGTTTTCTTGAATTTGGACCTGTGGAGGTTCCTATGGAGGGTAGTCAGGTACAGAGAAACTCTCACCATCCTAAAATGCCCGACCGTTGCATCGAGCTCCCTCATTTATTCTGTTTTTTGTCTCCCTGGATCTCCCACTAACCTTAGGCATCTGCTGTCTGTCGCGCTGTGCTGACCCCTTGATGAAAATTGTGCATCTTCTCTGGGCTCCATTAGAACATGCCCATCTTCCGCAAGAGGCACTGTTTGCTTATCTCATGAAACAATTTGGGGGATGATCATAAGAGGGTGAAGGAATGTTTGTGCTGCCACATTTCCATGCAGTTTCTCAGAGCGTAGCTGCTCCAACCTGAGGGAGTGCTCAAGGTTCTTACACATTAGAATCCTCTTCAATGCGTACTTTTGAACATAAAATTTGTCTTCCTGAAACGGTTAGGAAGTCTTTCAGATGGCTTCACTTGAGCTTTGGGTCTCTTCCAACATGCTCTCTGTTTGCTCCTGTGGACTCGAAGTACAAGAGTCCATCCTGGACCTAAGTTTAAGTGTGTAGAGTCTGCCTTGATGCATGGTCATTTTTGAAGATTGGGAGTCCTTGTTGGCACCGTTTCTGGAGATGCTCGAGGTACTCGTGTCCTCGCTGTGGAAGACTCCAGACATATCTTTGGCACGGTTGCAGGGGTTCATTAGGAGCTCTCCTTGGGTGGCCATTTTCCTGTTCAGAAGCAGCATGATAGGGTGGGGTGGCCTGACCCTTGTGCAGGGCTCAGACTTCCTCCCCTGAGGCTTGCTTGAGGCCTCATTGTTTCTTGGCCTGTTGTGGTTAAGATGGAATGGTGGATGCTTGCCTTTCTCTGGCGTCCAGAGGACTGGAGCTGACAGTCACGACCAAACACTACGAACTGGGCCATGGTGAAGGTGACACCAACTCGCTTCGCAACTGCCTTGATTGAGACCCAAGCAGCTCCAGCAGTTTGGGACGGCTTGGTGTCCTCTTCTCCCACCCATGACTACTCCAGCCAAATGTAGTGATCATGCGTGGGTAGATGAGGAGTGGTTGCTATGACCTCAAATCTTTGTGACATCACAGATGCTGGCTTCACTGAAGCAGCTGTCCCTCTCCAATGACATTGTCGTCCTATGGCTTTAGATAGGAAGCTCCGGGAAGGACAGAACAAGACCCTCTGAGACTGATGAAATACCCAGGTTGTCTTGGGGGTTAATGTCCCACTTCCCTTTTCTAGACTAAGAGGAAAGAAAATGACATTCAGTATACCTTCCTTTAAGCCAACATTTCCCCAGATATGGAAAGGTGTCCTATTTCCACTAAAATTTCTAGAGAGCTCAAGACACAAGAGACCTCGTGTGTATCAAGAGCTCTCGGTGGGTTTTGTCATCCTGTGGGTGAGAGCGTCCTTTGTCAGCATCTTTTGCATATGGGTCAGTGATGAGTAAGGTTAGAAATTCCCTTTTCAAGGAAAAAGGTGAGGGCTTCGATATACGGTGCTATCTGTGGCCTCATCTCCTAGTGTTCTGAATTTCACGGCCAGGGATTAGGGCTCTGTCTCCCTGGTTTTCCCTTAATCACCTTTGCAAAGTCTTCGAGGAGAGTGACCTTCAGCATCACAGCTAACTCTTAAGGGAGAGGCCTGGACTGCACCCGTTGTCATCATTAGTTAACTATACTTGTTGTGGTAACGGGTATAGACATGCAGACCACGTCTCTTTAGTCAGAATGAAAGGGTCGGCCTATAACGGCGACTTGTAAGGCACATTCGAGCAGACCTTTGCAGTGAGCCATAATGCCTTTACAAGGACTAGTGGATAAGGAAGGTTCGGTCCATTTTGGCAACACAGTATCCTCAGCCGTTGAAGAAAATGAACCCCTGGACCTTGCCTTGACATGAATGTCCCATGCCCTGCTGATGGGAAATGGAAAAGGAAAGCAGACAAGGGGAAATATCATATGGCTTCCCACAATAAGTGCCTCGGGAGGAATACCTTGGCCCTTAGAAAAGGAAGGGAAAACTGAAGGGCAAGAAGTCAGGGAAGGAGACCCACCAGGAGTGACTCAGGACCCTGAGAACCACGCTGATGGTTACAGAAAAGAGAACTGTTAAAGGGGTGTTCAGGATTTGTGGCATATATTAGGAGGAGCACTAGGACGTCCATGCAACTAAAGCATCCGTGAATACTCTGTCAATAACGGTTGATGGATGATAGGCGGGCTTTCTCAACAGAACAGCAACAACATCAACAAAAAATCAGAGGACAACTATCTGGCCTTTTCAAAACCAAAGGAATTCACAGGGAGAAAAGGAAAGCATTATATTGTTTATTATCTTTCCTTATTGAAATGACATGGGATTGCTTTACTAAAATGTCTTTACCTGAATTGTGTCTTTATCCTTGTGACTATAGTCTACCCTCCTCCTCCATCTCTGGAATCGATGAGAGGGCATGGTAATGCCTTTGCTAAATACCTAGAAGAGTGGCCCAGGAAAATGACTTGGACCTGGCCTACTGGGTGTTGGCAGGTGTTGGATTACTGATTCAAATGCTTCAGTCACTACTAGAGAGCTGAGATTTTGTAGGTTTCCTGACCTAAACTTGGGAGTTGCTAGGTGTCTGATAATTTATCCTCTTCTCTCAGGTCTTGGATTTGCTAGCATAAATGTGTGGATGTGTATCTTAGGTTATTCTTTTTTCCTTTCTACCAGTTCTCAGGTTGTTTTATACTTTCAGCTGTGTTCTTGTCTCCCTATTTTATCCCAGTAATGGCTTCTGCAGTTTGTTCATGATTATGACACTGAATTGTAAGATCTCCTGATTTTTTTCCTATTGGTTTGTTTGTATTTCCTTTATTTCGATAACTATGTATGATTTCATTTTTTCTGTTAACTTTGGAATTTGGTTCTTCATCTTCTTGTTCCTTCAGCATCAAGGTAGGTTGCTTTACTTTTTTTTTTTTTTTTGGTGTTTTTTTAATTTTGGAAATGCACGCATTAACCCTATATGGTTTCCTCATCAAAAGGGGCATCTCCCCATAAGTTTCATGATATTCCTTTGTTTATGGCTCTTTCTGCTTTTCCTTTGGATTTTCTTTCTTGCATTCATTTCTAGTTCGTGACACGTTGTGTTTTCCTACTTTTAGTGTCTGGCTGTACGTCCAATTTGAAAGTGATATCTTCCCGTTTTCATACCTTCATGATCATAAGTGTACAGAATAGGTTTTGACTTCTCTTCCATTAATTACCCATGCATTTGGATTCCAGCTCATGACCTGTGATATACAATGTTCGGTCAGCCATTGAGAAGAACATATCTTATGCTCCTCAGATATGCAATCTTACTCATGGATCCCCATAGCTCAGGAGGTCTAGAGAACCAATGTGGACGTCTGTTATTCCTTACCACCTTTCCATCCAGATGATCTGTGCTGTGCTTAACGTGGATATCATAGTCCCCAACAATATTGGATTAAAGTCCCCATCTCCGATCCTCTCTGTTCATATGCTTCCAACGTTTAGATAAACCCATGTTTTTGGTGTATATGTTGGCAATTCTTCCAGGTTTCTGGTGTTTGGATGCTCCATCAAGATAAAACACCTTCTGCTAATCTTTTGTCTCTTGGAGGCATAAAAACGCTCCATTTGACGTAGACACAATCACTTAGGCTCTCTTCCCCTTGGCAATAGGGTAACGTACGTCTTCCCAATATCTTCAATTTCAAGCCAAATGTATCTTTATATTCAAAGGAAATTTCCTATTGTCAACAGAAGGTCGAGCTTTTTAATATTTTTTTGCTTTCTTATGGATCTTTTTTCCATATTTATTTATTTATTTATTTATTTGAGATTTCAAGCACTCTTATGAAGTGTTTGTATTGTCAGGAGACTTCAATCCTGACTACTGAATGAATTATTGATAGGTAAGTAGTTCACATTCTCATTTAGGTTGGCCTCTGACTTGGATTCTCTTTGCATTTCCCCTTTATGGTATTTTCTTTGGGGTTGCTTCCTTAGTGTGATTCTGACTTCCTCTCCCTCTTTTGCGTTTCTCATCAGTGAGTGTGTTTAGGTGTGTGTGCATGTGCCGGGGGTAGTGTGTGTGTGGTCTGTGTGTGTTTCACATAACACTTATAATTAAATTTCAAGAGATAAGAATTCGGTCTCTTAAGGATAGCAACTGAATTGGAGATGCCTTGAAAAATCACATTCCATTCATTTAGGAACATCTTCCGCAAGGGACGTCATCTATTTTCCTCTTCGTAAAACACGTATTCTCACAAAACTGCCTTCAAACAAACACCAAATTTTTGTGCCTCATAAGAGTAGATTTTTTGTCCCTATACCCCTTGCTTTTTCATACGTTTCTTGACTGTTTGAAGGCAGTAAAATCTTCTGGTTTTTGTCCTTCTGAGACAAATAGTCTGTTTCTTTTCTTTCTGAGAATGATAGATGTGATGAAGCCCAATGGTCTCCGCAACCTGCCACATGAGACACGTGGAAGAATTCATTCTGTCTTATGTCTTAGAATTTGCTGTGACATGGAGGACAGTGAGATGGTAGTAGTGTCTAATAACCTCGTGTTTGTCTTCAGCCATGAAAGCAACAGAAAGAAGACAACATAAACGGCAACGGGGTGGATATTGACCTGAAGCCTATAAAGTAATCTCTGCAGCGAAGAGAATGGAAGTCACAGAGACTAAGGGAGAAGGTTGGAGACATGGCTCAGTGGATATTTGTGTGGTTCATGCATCAGAGGGCAGAGATACCATTCAAAGGACAAAGGCACAGGAAAGCAGGGCTCACTGTGAACCCACAAGGAACCTGTATCCCATTTCCATTGGCTGTTATATGCATAGGATCTGAAGGGCACAAGTTCTTGAAACACAATTCGTGAGGGCTAGATTTTTCAAATTAGCAGGCTTGGCAGACATCGGCTTGAAAGAACACCACGTTTGTCCTGCATAGGACACCAACAAGCAACCAGGTGCAGACAGCCTGGAGACAAAGATCAGAGACAATACCAGGAGAAGCAGTGGGAAGATGGTGGGACCTGGCAGTGCATCCATGAGAGGCAGTGTTCGTGGAAATAGCTCAATGGGGGCATAATAAATTTTGGGCTCTCTCACCAGCAGCATAAAGACAAAGGCATTGGACAAGAAGGACAGTGAGGACATTTGCTGCCAAACCTGCCAAAACGAAATCCCAACCATGGAACACTTGGAGGACTGCCTTCCTCAAGATGCTTAGTCCACGGAGGACTGCCTTCCTCCAAGATGCTTAGTCCACGGAGAACATACTCTCCCATTGGGCACGAGAAGAAAGCCTTGACCACATGCTCTCTTCTGAACACAGCATTCTGCAGGCCTGCCTTCTTTTGAGTTGGTGGATTGTCTCCTTTCACGGGCACACCAGAGCCCACCTAGGTAAACCTCAGCATATTCAGCCTGGACCAAAAACACATCAAACGTCAGGAAAGGAGGGCCCTAGCAGTTGACTGGTCTCAAGGAAGGGTCAGACGTACACAACAGCAGATGGCATGCATGCCATAAACACACACACACACACACAGACACCCCAAAATCTCTTAAGGGTCAGCCCTTGGTCACTCCGGGATCTCACCTTTATAAAGAAATTAACCTCAGGATAGAAGACAGAATGAGATATTCAGATACGGAGAGGAATACAGAGACCTAGATCCAAGGCAAAGATGGAAGAATCAATTGATGCCAAGGTAAAAGAACAAGAAATTATCCAGGCTAGGCAATCGGAGTGAAATCTCTACATATAAAAAGCCCAAGGGGGTTGAAAGCAGCGGCCTGGATACTCCCTGTTTATCAGAAAACATAGAAGATATCAGAGAGTCTAGAACCACAGAGATAAAACTGAAAATATAAAAGAACATAAAGAGCTACTGAAGAGAAGATTGGCAGGAGGCTGGATGCAACGTCCAGGATCATGGCAGAAGTAGAGGATCCAATTAGTGACCGGGAACAACAAGCCTAGAAAATAAGGAAGCAAATTCCTGAGAGTAGGCAAAATGATGGAACATGACAATGAGATTAGGGTATCATCAACTCCAAGGAATTGAAAGAGGTGCCTCTTGTAGGAGAACTACGAGTGAGAGAAAGAAAAGAGGACTGAACATGTATTTGAGAAATCGGGTCGAAAATGACCCTCATCTGGGAGCAAGAACAGAAGTCCAGAATCAGAGGCACAGGTGATTCTCATCAACTTATACAGAAGCAGAGCGCCAAAAGACATTGTGTAATTCCCTCTGGAAAATCTAGGCATGGAGGAATTCTCTTACGGCAAATAGGCATGGGAGAATAGTTTGTCCATAGCCCAGTCACTGACTTCAAGAGGAAAAGCTATACAAGCTCTCAAAGCAGGCCAGAGGGGCCAAGCAACACCAGCCCAGACAAAACCTTATCCCCTGTATTTATGAACAATGACAGGAGGTTCTTGTCTAGAAACAGGAGGTATTCGGAAGTCAATTGTTGGGTCCCGGGTTTTGTCCATCAGTTCAGAGGCGGCCTTCAGATCAACTCATGATTCCAGGGTCTTGGCATTGACTCTGTTCTCATGTTCTCAGCTCAGGGGCAAGTAAGCTTCTCCCTCTCCAGCTCCACTCCCTCACTGTGATCTCCCTTCCTCTCTGTCCTATACGTGCATGCACATATATTGACAAGAAAACAAAAACAAAACCAGGCACAATAATTGACTTGGGCCAGAGGATGTTTTATTGAATTTGGACCTAGGATCCTATGGAGGGCAGCCATGTACAGAGAATTTCTCACCATCCTAAAATGGTCGACCTTCTCTCAGAGCTCCTTTGTTCAATCTCCTGTTCTTTGTATTCCTGGATCTCCTCACCAACCTGAAGCATCCGCTGTCTGTTGTGCTGTACTGACCCTTAGTTGACACATTGTACATCCTCTCCTGGCTATATTAGAACATGCCCGTCTTCTGCAAGAGGCACTGTTGGCTTATATCATGAAACCATTTGGGGGATGGTCATGAGAGGATGAAGGCAGCCTTGTGCTACCACATTTCCATGCAGTTCCACAGAGGGTAGCTGCTCCACCCTGAGGGAGTGCTCAAGGTTCTTCCACATTCAAATCCTCTTCAATGAGTCCTTTTGGTCATATAAGTTGTATTCCAGAAACGGGTATAGATGTCTTTCAGAGGGCTTCATTTGGGATATGGATCTCTTCCAACTAGCTCTCCATTTGCTCCTGTGGACTCCACATACATGAGTCCATTCTGGATCTTAGGGTGTAGAGTCTGCCTTGGATGCATTGTCATTTTGGAAGTTTGGGAGGTCCAGATTTGTCTCTGACAAGGTTGCGGGAGTTCACTTTGAGCTTTTCTTGGGTGGCCCTCTTCCTGTTCAGAAGCTCCATGATTCGGTGGAAGGGCCTACCCTTACAAAGGCCAGGATTTCCTACACTGAGGCTTTGCTTACAGTCTGATTGATTCTTGGCCTATCCTGGTTATGATGGAATGAGGTATTCTTGCCTTTCTCCAGAGTCCAGAGGGCTGGTGCTGAGAGTCACGACCAAACACTGTGAATTACTCCATGGAGAATGTGAAACCAACTCGCTTCCTAAACTGCCTGGGTGAGAGACCCAGGCGGCTCCAGCAGTTTGGGACGGCTTGGGGTCCTCTTGGCCCACCCAAGACTACTCTAGTTAAGTCTTGTGATGCGGTGTGGGTTAATGAGGAGTGGTTGAAATGACAACAAAGCTCTGTGACATCACAGATACTGGCTTCACTGAAGCAGCTGTCCCTCTCCCATGACCTTGGTGTCCTATGGCTTTAGTAGGAAGCCCCGGGAAGGAAAAAACAAGAGCTCTCTGAGATTGAGCAAGAACCCACGTGGTCTTGTGTGTTAATGTCCCTCTTCCACTTTCTAGACAAAGAGGAAAGGATATGACATTCAGTATACCTTCCTTAAGCCAACATTTCCCCAGAGATGGCAAGGTGTCCTATTTACACTACAATTTCTAGAGATCAAGACACAGTGAGGCATCATGGATATCAACAGCTCTCCGTGGGGTTTGTCATCCTGTGGGTGAGAGCGACCCTTTTCAGTGTCTTTTGCCTATGGGTCAGTGTTGACTAAATGACAGAAGCCCCTTTTCAACGAAAAAGGTGAGGGCATCGATATATGGTGCTGTCTGTGGCCTCATCTTCTAGTATTCTGAAACAAGCAGCTAAGGGATTAGGACCTGACTACCTGGCTTTCCCTTAAACCTCTTTGCTATGTCTTTGAGGTGAGTGACAATCTGCATTAGAGCTATCTCTAAGGAAGAGGCTTGGACCACACCCATGGTTATCATTGGTTAACTGTACTTGTTGTGGTAGTGGTTATAGATATGTTTACCAAGTTTCTTTAGTTAGAAGGAAAGGGATGGCCTATATTGATGGCTTGCAAGGGCCACTCGAGAAAACCTCGGAGTGAGCCTCAATGCTCTTGCAGGACTAGTGGATAAGGAAGGTTTGGCCCATTTTGGCAGCACAGTATTACTCAGCCGTGGACGAAAATGAACCCCTGGACCTTGCCTTTACATGAATGTCCCATGTTGGCTGATGTGAAATCGAAAAGGCAAGCAGACAAAGGGAAATATCATATAGCTTCCCACAATATATGCCTCCAGAGGAATACCTTTGCCTTTAGTAAAGGAAGGGAAAACTGAAGGGGAAGATGTCAAAAAAGGAGACCCACCTGTAGTGACTCAGGACATTGAGAACCAAGCTGAGGGTTACAGAAAAGAGACACATGCAGGGAATGAGGGAACTGCAAATGGGTGTTCAGGAGTTGTGGCATATATTAGGAGGAGCACTAGGTCGTAATGCAACTAAAGTATCCGTGCATACTCTGTCAAAAACGGATGATGGATGATAGGCAGGATTTTTCTACAGAAGAGCAACAACAACAACAACAACAATTCAGAGGAAAATAATCTGGCCCTTTCAAAACCAAAAGATGGCACAAGGAGAAAAGGAAAGAATTATTTTTTTATTTATCTTTCCTTATTGAAATGGCATAGGATTTGTTTTCTTAAAATGTCCTTAACTGAATTGGGTCTTTATCCTTGTAAATTAGAGTCTACCCACCTCTTCCATCTCTGGAATCGATGAGAAGACAGGTCAATGCCTTTGCTATATACTTAGAAGAGTGGCCCAGGAAAATGACTTGAATATGGCCTTCTGTGTGTTGGCAGGTGTTGGATTACTGCTTCAAATGCCTCAGTCACTACTAGAGAGATGAGATTTTGTAGGTTTCCTGACCTAATCTTGGGAGTTTCTATGTGTCTGGGAACTTAAACTTTTTTCTCTTTTCTTGGATTTGTTAGCATAAATGTGTGGATGTTCCTCTTTAGTTATTCTTTTTTTTTTTCTAACAGGTGTCATGTTGTTTCATACTTGCAGTTGTGTGCTTGTCTCCCTGTTTTATCCCTGTAATGACTTCTGTGGTTTGTTCATGTTTTCAAAATTGAAGTGTGAGATCTGCTGATTTTTTTTCCTATTGGTTGGTTTGTGTTTTCTTTAATTCGATAATCATATGTATGATTTCATTTTTTCACTTAACTCTGGAATTCGGTTCTTCTTCTTCTTGTTCCTTCCTTTTTTTTTTTTTTCGGTGTATTTAAGTTTTGGAAATGCACGCATTTAACCCTATATGGTTTCCCCATAAAATGTTTTGGCATCATCCCATGAGTTTCTTGATGTTCCATTTCATGGCTCTTTCTGCATTTCCTTTGCATTTACTTTCTTGCATTCATTGCTCGTTAGTGAGTGTGTTGTGTTTTCCAACTTTTAGTGTCTGGCTGTATTTCCAATTTGAAAGTAATATCTTTCTGTTTTCATACCTTTGTGATCATAAGTGCACAGGATAGCTTTTTACTTCTCTTCCCTGAAATATGACTGGATTTGGACTTGAGCTCATGACCTGGGATAGACAAAGTTAGGTATGACCCTGGAAGAACATATCTTATTGTTCTCTGAGACGCAATCTTACTCATGGATCCCCAAAGTTCAGGTATTCTAGAGAGCCCATTGGGACGTCTGTTATTCCTTAGACCTTTCTATCCAGATTATCTGTCCTGTGCTTAACGTGCATATCATAGTCACGAACAATATTGGATTAAAGACCGCATCTCTCTTCCTGTCTGTTCATAGGCTTCCAACGTTTAAATACACCCATGTTCGTGGTGTATATGTTGGCAATTTTTCCAGGTATCTGATGTTTGGTTGCTCCATCAAGACAGAACACCTTCTGCTAATCTTTGTCTCTCGAACGTATAAAATACCTCTAGCTGACTTAGGCACAATCATTTTGGCTCTCTTCTCCTTGGCAATAGCATAACCTACATCTTCCTAATTTCTTCACTTTCAGGCTATGTGTATCTTTATAGCCGAAGGATATCTCCTATGTGCAACAGAGGTCGAGTTGTTTAATATTTGTTGTTTTCTTATGGATCTTTTCTGTCTTTTTTTTTTTTTTTGTAATTTCAACCACTTCGACAAACTGTTTGTATTGTTGGGAGACTTTATTCCTGAATGCTGAATGAATTTTTGATAGGTAAGTAGTTCACTTTATCATTTCGATTGGCTTCTGACTAGGATTCTCTTTGCCTTTCTCCTTATGGTATTTTCTTTGTGGTTACTTCATTAGTGTGATCTCACTTCCTCCCCATCATTTGTGTATCTTATCTGTATGTGTGTGTTCGTGTGTGTGCATGTGCATGTGTTAATGTGTGTGTGGTCTGTGTGTGTTTCACATACACTTACTATTAAATTTCAAGAAAGGAATTCGGTCTCTTATGGATAACAATTCTACTTGACATGCCCTGAAAACTCACATTCCATCTGTTTCAGGAACAACCCCTGCAAGGAATATCATCTTTTGTCCTCTCCAATAAACACGTATTCTCACAAAACTGCCTTAAAAAAACACCACATTTTGGGTGACTCGTTAGAGTCTTATTGTTTGTCCCTATACCCCTTGCTTTTTCATATATATCGTGACTGTCATGAGGGAGTGAAATGGTCTGTTGTCTTTATGAGAATGATAGATGTGAGGAAGCCCAATGCTCTCCACAACATTGCCACATGAGGGAAGTGGAGGAATTCATTCTTGCTTATGTGTTAGTAAGAATTTGCAGTAACTTGAAAGACAGTGAGATGGTAGTAGTGTCTGAAATCCTCGAGCTTGTCTTCAACCATGAAAGCAACAGGAAGATGACCACAACAACTGCAACAGAGTGGAAATTGATCTGAAGCCTACAAAGTAATGTCCACAGAGAAAGAGAAAGGTAGTCACAGAATCTATGAGAGAAGGTAGGAGACATTGCTCATGGCAGATTTGGGTGGTCGTGAAGCAGAGGGCAGCAATCCCATCCAGAGGACAAAGGGACAGGAGAGCAGGACACACTGGGATCCCAGAAGGAACCTGTTTCCTAGTGCCATTGGCTGTGAAGTGCACATGGTCTGAAGGGTACAAGTTCTGAACAACACAAGGCTTGAAGGTGGGAGTTTTCAGATCATCAGGCTTGGCAGACATCAACTCGGAAAAACACCGTCTTTTTCCTGCATAGGACACCAACAAGCATCCATGTGCAGACAGCCTGGAGACCATGATCAGAGACAATACCAGGAGACGCAGTGTGAGGATGGTGGGTCCTGTCAGAGCATCCATGAAATGCAGTGTTCGTGGCAATGTCTCAATGGGGACATAATAAATTTTGGGCTATGAAACAGCAAAATCAAGACAAAGCTACTGGCCAAGCAGGATGGTGAGGACATTTGCTGCCTAGGTTGCCAAAACGAAATCCAATCCATGGATCACTTGGAGGATTGCCTTTCTCAGTCCAAGTTGCTTAGTCTCAGGAGAACAGATTCTCCCATAGGGGACAAGAAGAAAGCCTTGATCACATGCACTCTTCTTAACACAGCATTCTGCAGGCCTGCATTCAGCTAAGTTGGTGGAATGTCTCCTTTCACAAGCAACCAGAGTCCACCAAGGTAAACCTCAGCATATTCAGCCTGGACACCAAACACATCAAATGGCAGGCCAGGAGAGACATTACAGAGGACTGGCCTCAATGACAGAGTCAGCCACAACACACAGTTGATGGCATGCATGCCACACACATGCACACACAAACACACACACGCACATACACACAACACACACACTCGACAATCCTTAAATTCTAGTCCGTGGTCACTCAAGGATCTCTTCTTCCTAAAGAAATTATCCTCAGTTTAGAAAACAGAATGCGTTTTTCGAATACAGATAGGAACAGAGACATAGATCCAAACAAAAGATGGCAGAATCAATTTATGCCAAGAAAAAAACAACAAGAAATGATCACGGCTAGGCAATCAAAGTGAAACGTCTACATAGAACACGCCCGGTGGAGTATTGAGAGCAATGGCCTGGATACTCGCTATCCATCTGAAAACATAGAAGATATTAGAGTCTCGAACCACAGAGATAAATCTGATAAAGATAAAATAACATAAAGAGCTCCTGAAGAGTAGATTGGTTGGAGACTGGATGCAAAGTCCGGGAACATGGCATAATTGGAAGATCCAAATAGTGACTGGGAAGAATAAGCCTAGAAAATAAGGAAGCAAATTCTCAGAGAAAAGGCAGAATGATGGAACATGATACTGAGCTTAGGGAATCATCATCTCCAAGGAATTGAAAGAGGTGCTCTTGTAGGAGAAGTAAAAGTGAGAAAAAGAAAAGAGGTCTGAACATGGATTTGAGAAATCAGGGTCAAATATGACCCTCATCTGGAAGCAGAAACAGAGGTCCAGAATCAGAGGTACAGAGGACTCTCATCTCCTTTCACAGCAACAGTGCAAAAAAGACATAGTGTCATTCCCCCTGGAAAATCTAGGCATGGAGGAATATCTTTTGGCAATAGTCATGGGTGAATAGTTTGTCCATAGCCCAGTCACTGACTTCAAGAGGAAAGCTATACCAGTTCTCGAAGCAGGCCAGGATACCTCAAGCAACACCAGCCCAAGCCAAAATCCTTATCCCCTACATTTTTGAACAGCGATAGAGCATCTCTCTTGTCTAGAACCAGGAGGTACTCAGATATCAATGGTTGAGTCCCAGGTTGTGTCCATCAGACCAGAGGCGGACTTCAGATCAATTCATGATTCCAGGGTCTTGGTATCGAATCTGGTATCAGGTTTTCTGCTCAGGAGCAAGTAAGCTTCTCCATCTCCAGTTCCACCTCCTGATAGGGATCGCTCTGCCTCTGTCCAATAAGAGCATGTGAATAGTTGTACAGGATAACAAAGACAAAACCAGTGAATAATAATTGACTGGGTCCTGAGGTTGTTTTATTGAAATTGGACCTAGGTTCCTATGAGGGAGCCAGGTCCAGAGAACCTCCCACCATCCTAAAATTCCCGACATTCCTTTGGAGTTCCCTTGTTCATTCTCCTGTTCTTTGTCATCCTGGATCTCCTCACCAACTCTCAGCATCTGCTGTCTGTCAAGCTGTACTAACCCCTTGTTGACACATTATGCATCCTATCGGGGATCCAAGGAAAATGCCCATCTTCCGCAAGAGGCACTGTGTGCTTATCGCATGAAACCATTTGGGGGATGGTCATGAGAGGGTGAAGGCAGGCTTGTGCTGCCACATCTCCATGCAGTACCCCAGAGGGTAGCTGCTCCACCCTGAGGGAGTGCTCAAGATTCCTCCACATTCGAATCCTCTTCAATGCGTCCTTTTCTACATACATTTTGTCCTCCTGTAAGGGCACGGAAGTCTTTCAGATGGCTTCACTTGGGCTACGGGTCTCCTCCAACATGCTCTCCATTTTCTTCTGGGGACTCCAAGTACATGAGTCAATCCTGGACCTAAGGTTCTAGGGTGTAGAGTCTGCCTTGGGTGCATGGTCATTTTGGAAGATTGGGGCGCCTTGTTGGCACCGTATTGGAGATGCTCGAGGTTTCATTCCTCACTGTCAAAGACTCCAGACATGTCTTTGGAACGGTTGCGGGGGTTCACTTTGAGTTTTTGTTGAGTGGCCCTGATGGAATGAGGGATGCTTGCCTTTCTCCGGAGTACAGAGGTCTGGTGCTAACATTCACGAGCAAACTCTACGAAATGGGCCATGGAGAAGCTGACACCGACTCACTTTGCAAACTGCCTTGGTGAGAGACCCAGGCTTCTGCAGTGGTTTTGGAGGGCTTCTGGTCCTCTTGACCACCCATGACTCCTATAGACAAGTGTACTTATTAGGCAAGGGTTGATGAGGAGTGGTTGCTACGACCTCAAAGCTTTGTAACATCACAGATGCTGGATTCACTGAAGCAGCTGCCCCTCTCCCATGAACTTGGTGTCCTATGGCTTTAGGTAGGAAGCCCCGGGAAGAACAGAACAACAGCCCTCTGAGCCTGAACAAGAACTCAGGGTGTCTTGTGGGATAATGTCGCACTTCCCCTTTCTAGAGACAATGAGGAATAAAATGACATTCAGTATACCTTCATTTAGGCCACCATTTCCGCGGAGACGTTAAACTGTCCTAGTTCAACTACAGTTTCTAGATCTCAAGAAACGGTGAGGACTCACGGGTATTAGCAGCTCCCCGTGGGGTTTGTCACCCTGTGGGTGAGAGCATCCTTTTTCAGCATCTTTTGCCTATGGGTCAGTGATGACTAAAGGACGGAAAGTCCCTTTTCGAGGGAAAAGGTGAGGGCATCGATATATGGTGCCGTATGTGGCCTCGTCTCCTAGTGCTCTGAAACACGCTGCTAAGGGATTAGGCCTCTGTCTACCTGGCTTTCGCTTAATGCACTTGGCAAAGTCTGCGACGAGGGTGACATTCTTCTCAGAGCTAACATTTAAGGAAGAGGCATGGACCGCACCCGTTGTCATCATTACTTAACTGTACTTGTTGTAATGCGTATAGACATGTTGACCAAGTCTCTTTAGTCAGAAGGAAAGGGATGGCCTATACCGATGGCTTGCAAGGCCCATTCGAACAGACCTTTGGAGTGAGCCACAATGCCCTTGCACGGAGTAGTGTATCAGGAAGTTTGAGTCCATTTTGGTACCACAGTATTCCTCAGCCGTCTAAGTGAATGAACCCCTCGACCTTGCATTGACATGAATGTCCCATGACTGGCTGATGGGAAATGGAAAAGGCAAGCAGACAAAGGAAATATCATATGGCTTCCCAGAATATGTGCCTCTGGAGGAATACCTTGGCCCTTAGTAAAGGAAGGGAATACTGAAGGGGAAGAAGTCAGCAATGGAGTCCCACCAGAAGTGACTCAGGAATTTGAGAACCAAGCTGAGGGTTACAGAAATGAGAACTGCTTAATAGTGTTCAGGAGTTGTGGCATATATTAGGAGGAGCACTAGGACGTACATGCAACTAAAGCATCCATGAATACTCTGTCAAAAATGGATGATGGATGATAGGCAGGCATTCTCAACAGAACAGCAACAACAACAACAACATAAATTCAGAGGAAAACAATCTGGCCCTCTCAAAACCAAAGGTATTCACTGGGAGAAAAGGAAAGAATGATATCTTTATTATCTTTCCTTATTGAAATGACATGGGATTGGTTTCCTAAAATGTCCTTCTCTGAATTGGGTTTTTATCCTTGTAAATTAGAGTCTACCCGCCTCTTCTATATCTGGAATCCTTGAGAGGACATGACAATGCCTTCACTAAATACCTAAAAGAGTGGCCCAGGAGAATGCCTTGGACCTGGCCTTCTGTGTGTTGGCAGGTGTTAGATTACTGCTTCAAACGCTTCAGTCAATACTAGAGAGCTGAGATTTTGTAGGTTTCATGACCTAATCTTGGGAGTTTCTATGTGTCTGGGAATTTATCCTTTTCTCTCAGTTCTTTGATTGCTAGCATAAATGTGTGGATGTGACTCAGGTTATTCTTTTTTCCTTTGACATGTTGTCATTGGTTCCATACTGTCAGTTTTGTGCTTCTCTCCCTGTTTTTTTCCAGTAATGTCTTCTGCGGTTTGTTCGTGTTTTCAAAATTGAATTGTGAGATCTCCTGATTTTTTTCCTATTGGTTTGTTTGTAATTCCTTAATTTGATAATCACATGTATGATTTCTATTTTTCTGTTAACTCTGGTGTTCGGTTTTTCTTCATTCAGTTCCTTCAATCATCCAGTTAGGTGGCTCTCTTTATCGGTGTTTTTAAATTTTGGAAATGCATGCATTTAACCCTATCTGGTTTCCCCATAAAATTTTTTGGCAGAATCCCATAAGTTTCTTGACATTCCTTTGTTCATGGCTCTTTCTGCTTTTCCTTTGGATTTTCTTTCTTGCATTCATTGCTAGTTCTTGAGTGTATTTTGTTATCCAAACTTTAGGGTATGGCTATATTTCCAATTTCAAAATGATATTCCTATTTTCATACCTTCGTGATCATAAGTGCCCAGGATAGGTTTTGATTTCTCTTCCATGAATTACGACTTGATTTGGATTCGATCTCATAACCTGCGATAGACATGATAGGTCTGTCACTGGCAAGAACTTATATTTTTGTCCTCAGAGACGCAATCTTTCTCATGGATCCCCAAAGCTCAGGTGGTGTCGAGAGCCCATGTGGACATCCTTAGCACCTTCCCATCCTGATGATCTGTCCTGTGCTTAACGTGGATATCATAGTTAACAACAGTATTGGATAAAAGTCGCCATCTCCCTTCCTCTGTGTTCATGGGCTTACAACGTTTAGATACACCCTTGTTCGTGGTGTATATGTCGGCAATTCTTCCAGGTTTTGTTGTTTTGAGGCTCCATCAAGACAAAACACCTTCCGCTAATCTTTTGTCTCTCGAAGGCACAAAATCATTCTCGCTGATTCAGGCACATACACTTTGGCCATGTTCTCCTGACAAGACCATATCCTGGGTCTTCCCAATTTCTTTTCCTGAAAGCTTTGCATATCTTTATAATCGTAGGAAATCTCCTATGTGCAACAGAAGGTCGATCTTGTTTAATATTTGTTGTTTTCTTATGGATCTTTTCTACCTTTTTTTTTTTTTTTTGGAATTTCAAACAGTGCTACAAACTGTTGTATTGATGGGAGACTTTAGTCCTGAATACTGAAGGAATTATTGATAGGTAATAGTTCACTTTCTCATTTCGTGTGGCTGATCATTGGATTCTATTTGCCTTTCCCCTTCATTGTATTTTCTTTGGGGTTGCTTCATTGGTATGATTCATCTCTTCCTCCCCATCTATGGCACGTCTTAACCTTCTGTGTTCATGTGTGTGTGCATGTGAATGTGTTAATGTGTGTGTGGTCTGTGGGTGTTTTACATATCTCTTATGATTAAATTTGGAGTGATAGGAATTAGTCTCTTATGGGTAGCAATTAAAATTGTCATACCTTGAAAACTCACTTTCCATCAGTTTTAGGAAAATATTCTGCAAGGAATGTCATCTCTTGTCCTCTTCGAGAAACAGGTGTTCTCACAAAACTGCCTTCAAACAAACACCAACATCGGAGTTCCTCATTAGAGTCGTACTGTTTGTCCCAATACCCTTACATTTTCGTAGGTTTCTTGATTGTTATGAGGGAGTGAAATCATCTGTTTGTTGTCTTTCTGAGGATGATACATGTGACAAAGCCCAATGCTCTCCGCAACACTGCCATATGAGACAAGTGGAAGAATTCATTCTTGCTTATGTCTCAGTACGAATTTGCAGTGACATGGAGGACAGTGAGATGGTAGTAGTGTCTAAGAACCTCGTGCTTGTCTTCAGCCATGAAGGCAACAGGAAGATGACCACAACAACTGCAATGGGGTCGAATTTTACCTGAAGCCTACAAGGTAAACTCCACAGTGAAAGAGAACAAAAGTTGCAGAGATGATGGGAGAAGGTTGGAGACATAGCTCAGGGGTGATTTGGTTGGTTTGTGGATCAGAGAGCCGTGAGCCCATGCAGAGGGTAAAGGCAAAGGAGAGCAGGGCACATTGAGAACCCACAAGGACCTGTCTCCCAGTGCCCTTGGCTGTGACACGCAGAGGGTCTGAAGGGCACGATTTCCTGACTACACAAGTCTTGAGGGTAGGAGTTTTCAGCTCAGCAGGCTTGGCAGACATCGACTCGAAAGAACACCGTCCTTTTCCCATATAGGTCACCAACAAGCAAGCAGGTGCAGGAGCCTGGAGACAATGATCACAGACAATATCAGGTGACGCAGTGGGAAGATGGTAAGTCCTGGGATTGCATCCGTGAAAGGCAGTGTTTGTGGAGATGTCTCAATGGGGAAATAAAAATTTGGGGCTCTCGCACTAGCAGCATCAAGACAGAGCTACTGGCCAAGAGAGGAAGTTGATGATATTGGATGCCTACCCTGCCAACACGAAATCCCAACCATGGAACACTTGGAGGACTGCTTTCCTCAGTCCATGATACTTTGTCTAGGAGAAAAGACTCTCCTATAGGGGATGAGAAGAAAGCATTGACCACATGTTCTCTCTGAACACAGCATTCTGCAGCCCTGCATTCTGTTTAGTTGATGATTCCACGGTCTTGGTATAGACTCCTGTCTAAGGTTCTCTGCTCAGATCAGGGGCAAGTAAGATTCTCCTTCTCCAGCTCCACCCCCTGATTGGTATCTCTCTGCCTCTCTGTCCAATACGTGCATGCGCATCGTTGGATAATAGACTGGAGCCAGAGGATGTTTTATTGAATTTGGACCTAGGTTCCTATGGAGGGCACCCGGGTACAGAGATCCTCCCACCATTTTAAAATGCCCGACCTTACCTCGGATTTCTCTTGTTCATTCTCCTGTTCTAAGTTCCTGGATCTCTTAAATAACCTGCAGCATCCGCTGTCGCGCTGTACTGACCCCTTGTTGACACAGTGTGCATCCTCTCGGGCTCCATTGGAACGTGCCTACTTCCGCCAGAGGCACTGTTTGCTTATCGCATGAAACCATGTGGGAATGGTTATGAGAGGGTGAAGGCAGGCTGGTGCTGCCACATCTCCATGCAGTTCCACAGAGGGTAGCTGCTCCACCCTGAGGGAGTGCTCCAGGTTCTTCACATTCGAATTCTCTTCAATTGTCCTTTTAGACATATAGGTTGTCTTCCTGAAACGGGCACGAAAGTCTTTCAGATGGCTTCACTTGGGCTATGGGTCTCTTCCAACAGGCTCTCCGTTGGCTCCTGTGGACTCCAAGTACATGAGTACATCCAGGACCTAAGGTTCTAGGGTGTAGAGTCTGCCTTGAATGCATGGTCATTTTGGAAGATTGGGAGTCCTTGTTAGCACCATTTATGGAGACACTTGAGGTACTTCTGTCCTCGCTGTAGATGACTCCAGACATGTCTTTTGCCCAGTTGCAGGGGTTCACTTTGAGCTTACCTTGGGTGTCCGTTTTCCTATTCAGAGCTCCGTGATGGGTGGGAGGGCCTCACCTTGTACAGGGCTTGGATTTTCTCCCCTAGCCTATGCTTTCGGTCTGATTGTTCCTTGGCCTGTCATGGCTAAGATGGAATGAGGGATTCGTGCATTTCTTCGAATTCCAGAGGGCTGGTGCTGACAGTCATGACCAAACACTACGAAGTGGGCCTTGGCAAAGGTGATACCGGGGACTTTTGGCACACACATGATTACTCCAGCCAAGTGTAGTGATCAGGCGTGGGTTGATGAGTAGTGGTTGCTATGACCTCAAAGCTTTGTGGAATCTCAGATGCTGGCTTCACTGATGCAGCTGTCCCTTTACGATGATATTAGTGTTCTATGGCTTTAGTTAGGAAGCCTCAGGAAGGACAGAACAAGAGCCCTCTGAGCCTGGTCAAGAACTCAGCTTGTCGTGTGCATGTATGTCCCACTTCCCCTTTCTAGACACAAAGAAGAAAGGAAATGCCATTCAGTATACCTGCCTTAGGCCAACATATCCCAGAGACAGCAAGGTCACTTTTTTTCCATTACAATTTCTAGAGATCTCAAGAAACAGTGAGGCCTCGCGGGAATGAGCAGCTCACCATGGGGTTTGTCATCCTGTGGGTGAAAGCGTTCTTTGTCAGCGTCCTTTGCCTATGGGTCAGTGTTGACTAAGGGACGGAAAGTCCCTTTTCTAGGAGAAAGGTGAGGGAATAGATATATGGTGGTGTCTGTGGCCTCGTCTCCTAGTGTCTGAAACACGCAGCTAAGGGATTAGGCCTCTGTCTTCCTGGCTTTCCCTAAAACACATTTGCAAAGTCTTCGAGGAGAGTGACAATCTGCATCAGAGCTATCTCTAAGGAAGAGGCCTGGACCTCACCCGTCGTCATCATTAGTTAACTGTACTTGTTGTGGTAACGGGTATAGACATGTTGACCAAGTCTCTTTAGTCAGAAGGAAAGGGACGCCCTATACTGAAGGCTTTAAGGCCCATTCGAGCAGGCCTTTGGAGTGAGAAACAATGCCCTTGCAAGAACTAGTGTATCAGGAAGTTTGGGTCCATTTCGGCACCACAGTATAACTCAACCATTTAAGTGAATGAACCCCTGGACCTTGCATTGACATGAAGGCCCCATGCCTGGCTGATGGGAAATGGAAAAGGCAAGCAGAGAAAGGGAAATATCATATGGCTTCCCAATATGTGCATTTCCAATTTGAATGTGATATCTTCCTGTTTTCAAACCTTCGTGATCATAATTGCACAGGATAGGTTTGACTTCTCTTCCATGAATTACCACTGGATTTGGAATTGAGCTCATGACCTGGGATAAACAAGGTTAGGTCTGTCGTGGAAGAACATATCTTATTGTCCTCAGAGACGCAATCTTACTCATTGATCCTCAAATTTCAGGTTGTATTGAGAGCGCATGTGGACGTCTTTTATTCCTTATCTCCTTCCCATCAGATGTTCTGTCCTGTGATTAACGTGGATATCATATTTCCCAACAGAATTGGATTAAAGTCACCATCTCTCTTCCTGTCTGTTCATAGGCTTCCAACGTTTAGATACAGCCTTGTTAGTGGTGTATATGTTGGCAATTCTTCCCGGTTTCTATTGTGTTGATGCTCCATCAAGACAAAACTATTTCCGGTAATCTTTTGTCTCTAGAAGGCATAAAATCACTCTCGCTGACTTAGGTACAAACACTTTGGATCTCTTCTTTTTGACAAGAGCATAACCTATGTCTTCCCTATTTCTTCACTTGCAAGCTATGAGTATCTTTATAGTCTAAGAAAATCTCCTATGGGCAACAGAAGGTCGAGCTTTTTTAATATATGTGTTTCCTTGTGGATCTTTTCTACCTTTTGTTTTGTTTTGTTTTGGAATTTCAACCACTCCTACCAACTGTTTGTATTGATGGTAGACTTTAGTTCTGAATCCCGAATGAATTATTGATAGGTAATAGTTCACTTGCTCATTTCAGTTGGCTTCTCACTTGGATTCTTTTAGCCTTTCCCCTTTATGGTATTTTCTTTGCTGTTGCTTCATTCGTACAATTCCCCGCTTCCTCCCCATCTTTTGCATGTCTTATGTTTTTGTGTGTTCTTGTGTGTGCATGTGCATGTTTTAATGTGTGTTGGTCTGTGTATGTTTCACATAACAGTTATTATTAAAATATTAGAGGTAGGAATTCGGTCTCTTATGGGTAGCAATTCAATTTGACATGCTTTGAAAACTCACATTCCATCCGTTTCAGGACAATCTACTGCAAGGAATGTCATCTCTAGTCCTCTTCGAGAAACACGTGTTCTCACAAAACTGCCATCAAACAAACACCAGCATTTGAGTTCCTCATTAGAGTCGGTACTGTTTGTCCCAATTCACTTGCTTTTTCATATGTTTCTTGACTGTCATGAGGGAGTGAAATCTTCTGTTTGTTGTCTTTCTGAGAATGATAGATGTGACGAAGCCCAATGCTCTCCGCAATACTGCCATATGAGACAACTGGAAGAATTCATTCTTGCTTACGTCTCAGTATGAATTTGTGGTGACATGGAGGATAGTGAAATGGTAGTAGTGTCTAATAAATTTATCCTTCTATTCTGCCATGAAGGCAACAGGAAGATGACAACAACAACTGCAATGGGGTGGAAAATGACCTGAAGCCTACAAGGTAAACTCCATAGCAAAAGAGAACAGAAGTCGCAGAGATGATGGGATAATTTGGAGACATGGCTCAGGTCAGGGGAGATTTGGTTTGTTCGTGGATCAGAGGGCCTTGAGCCCATGCAGAGGACAAAGGCACAGGAGAGCAGGACACACTGGAAAACCACAAGGAACCTGTTTACAATTGCCGTTGGCTGTGACATGCAGAGTGTCTGGAGGGCAAGAGTTCTTGACAACACAAGTCTTGAGGGCTGGAGTTCTCAGATCAGTAGGCTTGTGAGACATCGACTCGAAAGAACACCGTCTTTTTCCTGCATAGAGAAGGCAGAATGATGTAACATGAAATTGAGCTTAGTGAATCTCCACGGAATTAAAAGTGGTGCCTCTTGTAGGAGAATTCAGAGTGAGAGAAAGAAAAGAGGGCTGAACCTAGATTGGGATATTGGGGCTAAAAACGACCCTCCTCTGGGAGCAGACACAGAGGTCCAGAATCAGGGGCCCCGAGGACTGCCATCACCTTCCAAAGAAGCAGAGCACCAAAAGACATAGTGTCATTCCCCTTGGAAAATCTAGGCATGGAGGTATTCTCTTTAGGCAAATAGGCAACAGAGAATAGTTTGTTCATAGGCCAGTCACTGACTTCAAGAAGAAAAGCTATACCAGCTCTTGAAGCAGGCTGGATAGCTCAAGCAACACCAGCCCAAGCCAAAATCTTTATCCCCTGCATTTCTGAACAATGACAGAGCAGCAGTTCTTGTCTAGAACCAGGGGGTATTCAGAAGTCAATGGTTGGGTACCGGGTTGTGTCCATCAGTTCAGAGGCAGCCTTCATATCAACTCATGATTCCTGGGTCTAGGCATTGAATCTGGTCTCAAGAAAGCTTCTCCCTCTCCAGCTCCACTCCCTGACTGGGATGTCTATGCCTTTCTGTCAAATACGAGCATGTGCATCTTTGGTCAATATAATAAAACAAAACCAGTGCACAATAATTGACTGAGGCATGAGGATGTTTTATTGAATTTTGATCTAGCTTCCTATGGAGGGCAGCCAGGTACAGAGAGCCTCCCACCATCCTAAAATACCCGACCGTCGCTCAGAGCTCTTTGTTCATTCTCCTATTCTTTGTCATCCTGGATCTCCTCACCAACCTGCAGCATCCGATGTCTGTCGTGCTGTACTGACCATTTGTAAACATTGTGCATCCTCTCGGGGCTCCATTGGAACATGCCCATCTTCCACAAGAGGCACTATTTGCTTATCGCATGAAGCCAATGGGGGATGGTAATGAGAGGTGAAGGCAGGCTGGTGCTGCCACATCTCCATGCAGTTCCACAAAGGGTAGCTGCTCCACCCTGAGGAGGTGATCCAGGTTCTTCCACATTCGAATCCTCTTCAATGTGTCCTTTTGGACATACAAGTTGCCTTCCTGAAACAGTCATGGAAGTCTTTCAGATGGCTTCACTTGGGCTAAGGCTCTCTTCCAACACACTCTCCGTTGGCTCCTGTGGACTGCAAGTACATGAGTCCATCCTAGACCTAAGGTTCTAGGGTGTAGATTCTGCCTTGGATGCATGGTTTGGATGATTTGGATTTCTTTTTGGCACCGTTTCTGGAGAAGCTCGAGTTACTCGTGTCCTCGCTGTGGAAGACTCGAGACATGCCTTCTGCACGGTTCCGTGGGTTCACTTTGAGCTTTCCTTGGGTGGCCCTTTTCCTGTCCAGGAGCTCCGAATTTGGGTGTAAAGTCCTCACCCTTGAACAGGGCTCGGATTTCCTTCCCTGAGGTTTTGCTGGCGGTCTGATTGTTTCTTGGCTTGTCATGGCTAAGATGGAATGAAGGACGCTTGCCTTTCTCCGGAGTCCAGAGGGTTGGTGCTGACAGTCACGACCACACACTACGAATTGGGCCATGGAGAATGTGACATGACTCACTTCGCAAACTACCTGGTGAGGGACCCAGGCGAGTCCAGCGGTTAGGGACAGCTTGAGGTCCACTTGGCACACCCAGGAATACTCCATCCATGTGTCGTAATCAGGTGTGGGTTGATGAGTAGTGGTTGCTATGACCTCAATGCTTTGTGACATCACAGATGTTGGCTTCACTGAAACAGCTGTCCCTCTCCCATGACCTTGGTGTCCTATGGCTTATGTCGGAAGCCCCCCAACAAGGACAGAACAAGAGCTCTCTGAGCCTGAACAAGAACTCAGATTATCTTGTGGGATAATGTCCCACTTCCCCTCTCTAGAGACAAAGAGGAATGAAAATGACATTTAGTATACCCTCCTTTAGGCCAACATATCCCTGGAGACGCTAAGTTGTCCTATTTCCTCTACAATTACTAGAGATCTCAAGAAACGGTGAGGCTTCCCGGGTTGAGCGCTCTCCTTGGGGTTTGTCATCCTGTAGGTGAGAGCCTCCTTTGTCGGCGTCTTTTGCCTATGGGTCAGTGATAACTAAGGGACGGAAAGACCCTTTTCATGGAAAAAGTTGAGGGCATCGATATATGGTGCCTTCTGTGGCCTTGTCTCCTAGTGTGCTATAACACGCGGCTAAGGGATTTGTCCTCTGTTTACCCGGCTTTCACTTAAAAAACTTTGCAAAATCTTCGAGGAGAGTGATAATCTGCATCAGAGCTAACACTTAAGGAAGAGGCCTGGACCGCACCCTTTGTCATCATTAGTTAACTGTACTTGTTGTGGTAACGGGTTTGACATGTTGACCAAGTCTCTTTAGTCAGAAGGAAAGGGACGGCCTATACCGATGGCTTGCAAGGCCCATTTGAACAACCTTTGGAGTGATCCACAATGACCCTGCAAGGACTAGTGTATCAGGAATTTGGGGTCCATTTTGGCACCACAGTATTCCTCAGCCATCGAAGTGAATGAAACCCTGGAACTTGCCTTGACATGAATGTCCCTTGGCTGGCTGAGGGGTAGGGAAAGGGCAAGCATACAAAGGGAAATATCATATGTCTTCCATCAATATGTGCCTCGGGAGGAATACCTTGGACCTTAGTAAAGGAAGGGAAACCTGAAGGGGAAGAAGTCAGAGAATGAGACCTACAAGGAGTGACTCAGGACTCTGAAAACCAAGCTGAGGGTTATAGAAAAGAGAACTGCTTAATCGGTGTTCAGGAGTTGTGGCATATATTAGGAGTAGCATGGGATGTACATGCATCTAAAGCATCCATGAATACTCTGTCAAAAAAGGATGATGGATGATAGGCGGGCTTTCTCAATTGAACAGCAACAACAACAACAAAAATTCAGAGGAAAACATTCTAGCCCTCTGAAAATCAAAGGAAGTCACAGGGAGAAAAGGATAGCATTATATTTGTTATTATCTTTCCTTATTGAAATGACATGGGATTGGTTTCCGAAAATGTCCTTCTCTGAATTAGGTCTTTATCCTTGTGAATTTGAGTCTACCTGCCTCTTCCATCTCTGGAATCCATGAGAGGACATGACAAGGCCTTCGCTAAAACTTAGAAGAGTGGCCCTGGAAAATGACTTGGAACTGGCCTTAGGTGCGTTGGCAGGGGTTGGATTACTGCTTCAAACGCTTCAGTTACTACTAGAAAGCTGAGATTTTGTAGGTTTCCTCACCTAATCATGGGAGTTTCTATGTGTCCTGGAATTTATCCTTTTCTCTCAGTTCTTGGATTTGCTAGCATAAATGTGTGGATGTGCCTCATAGGTTATTCTTTTTTCATTTCTACCACTTATCATTTGGTTTCATACTGTCAGCTGTGCGCTTGTCTCCCTGTGTTTTCCCAGTAATGGCTTCGACGTTTTGTTCTTGTTTTCAAAACGAAGTGTGGGATCTCCTGATTTGTTTTCCTATTGGTTTGTTTGTATTTCCTTAATTTTGATAATCACATGTATGATTTCTATTTTTCTGTTAAACCTGGAGTTCGGTTTTTCTTCATCTTTTTCCTTCAGTCGTCCAGTTAGGTGGCTTTCTTTTTTGGTGTTTTTAAATTTTGGAAATGCATGCATTTAACCCTATATGGTTTCCCCATAAAATGTTTTGGCATCATCCCATAAGTTTCTTGACATTCCTTTGTTCATGGCTCTCTCTGCTTTACTTTGGATTTTCTTTCTTGCATTCATTGTTAGTTCGTGAGTGTGTTGTGTTTTCCAACTATTAGTGCCTGGCTGTATTTCCATTTGAAAGTGATATCTTCCTATTTTCATACCTTCGTGATCATAAGTGCACAGGATAGGTTTTGACTTCTCTTTCAGGAATTACGACTGGATTTGGACTCGAGCTCATGACCTGCGATAGACAAATTTAGGTCTGCCGCTGGGAAGAATGTATGTTATTGTCTTCAGAGACGAAATCCTACTCATGGATCCTCAAAGTTCAGGTGGTCTTGAGAGACCATGTGGATGTCCCTTATTCCTTAGCACCTTCCCAACCAGATGATCTGTCCTGTGCTTAACGTGGATATCATAGTTCCCAAATGTATTGGATTAAATTCGCCATCTCCCTTCCTGTCTGTTCATAGGCTTCCAGCATTTAGATACACCCTTGTTCATGGTTTATATGTTGGCAATTCTTCCCGGTTTCTGTTTTGTTGATGCTCCATCAAGACAAAACACCTTCCTCTAATCTTTTGTCTCTCGAAGGCATAAAATCAATCTCGCTGACTTAGGCACAAACACATTGGCTCTCTTCTCCTTGGCAATAGCATAACCTACGTCTTCCCGATTTCTTCACTTGCAAGCTATGACTATCTTTATAGTCAAGGAAAATTTACTATGGGCAACAGAAGGTCGAGCTTGTTTAATATTTTTTGTTTTCTTAGGGATGTTTTCTACCTTTTTCTGTTTGTTTGTATTGGAATTTCAACCATTCCTACAAACTGTTTGTATTGACAGGAGACTTTGGTTCTGAATACTTAATGAATTATTGATAGGTAATACTTCCTTTTCTCATTTCGGTTGGCTTCTCACTTGGATTCTATTTGCCTTTCCCCTTTATGGTATTTTCCTTGGGTTTGCTTCATTGGTATGATTTCTCGCTTCCTCCCCACCTCTTGCATGTCTTTTGCTTTTTTGTTTTCATGTGTGTGCATAAGCATGTGTTAATGTTTGTGATGTCTGTATTTTATTACTAAAATACGAGAGATAAGAATTCCGTCTCTTATGGGTAGCAATTCAATTTGACATGCCTTGAAAACTCACAATCGATCAGTTTCAGGACAATCTCCTACAAGGAATATCATATCTTGTCCTCGTTGAAAAACATGTGTTCTCACAAAACTGTCTTCAAACAAACACCACCCTTTCAGTTCCTCATTATAGTCTTACTGTTTGTCCTGATACCCTTTTGCTTTTTTGTATTGATTTGGACCTAGGTACCTATGGCAGGCAGCCTGGTACAGAGAGCCTCCCACCATCCTTAAATGCCCCACCTTCCCTCAGAGCTCCTTGTTCGTTCTCCTTTGTCATCCTGGATCTCCTCACCAACCTGCAGCATCTGATGTCTGTCGTGCTGTACTACCATGTTGACATATTGTGCATCCTCTCGGGGCTCCATTGTAACATGCCTATCTTACACAAGAGGCACTGCTTGCTTATGGCATGAAACCATTTGGGGGATGGTCATGAGAAGTGAAAGCAGGCTGGTGCTGCCACATCTCCATGCAGTTCCACAAAGGGTAGCTGCTCCACCCTGAGGGGGTGCTCCAGGTTCTTCCACATTCAAATCCTCTTCAATGTGTCCTTTTGGACATACAAGTTGTCTTCCTGAATCAGGCATGGAAGTCTTTCAGATGGCTTCACCTGGGCTAAGGGTATCTTCCAACACGCTCTCCGTTGGCTCCTGTGGACTGCAAGTACATGAGTCCATCCTGGACCTAAGGTTCTAGGGTGTAGATTCTGCCTTCGAAGCATGAAGTTTGGAAGACTGGGATGCCTTTTTGGCACCATTTCTGGAGAAGCTCGAGTTACTCATGTCCTCACTGTGGAGGAATCTAGACATGCCTTTGGCACGGTTGCAGGGGTTCACATTGAGTTTTAATGGGTGGCCCTTTTCCTGTCCAGGAGCTCCGAATTTGGGTGTAAAGTCCTCACCCTTGCACAGGGCTCGGATTTCCTTCCCTGAGGTTTTGCTGGTGGTATGATTGTTTCTTAGCCTGTCATGGCTAAGATGGAATGAAGGATGCTTGCCGTTCTCCGGAGTCCAGAGGGTTGGTGCTGACAGTCACACCACACACTACAATTTGGGCCATGGAGAATGTGACACCGACTCACTTCACACACTACCTTGGTGAGGGACCAAGGCGAGTCCAGTGGTTAGGGACAGCTCCAGGTCCTCTTGGCGCACCCATGAATACTCCAGGCTAGTGTCGTGATCAGGGATGGGTTGATGAGGAGTGGTTGCTATGACCTCAAAGCTTTGTGACATCACAGATGCTGGATTCACTGAAGCAGCTGTCCCTCTCCAATGATCTTGGCGTCATAGGCTTTAGGTAGGAAGCCCCGGGAAGGACAGAACAAGGGCCCTCTGAGCCTGAACAAGAAGTAAGGTTGTCTTGTGGGATAATGTCCCACTTCCCCTTTCTAGAGACAAAGTGGAAAAAAAATGACAATCAGTATACCTTCCTTTAGTCCAACATATTCCCGGAGACGGCAAGGTGTCCTATTTCCACTACAATTTCTAGAGATTTTAAGAACGGTGAGGCCTCCTGGGTATTAGAGCTCCACTAGGGTTTGTCATCCTGTGGGTGAGAGCTTCCTTTGTCAGCGTCGTTAGCCTATGGGTCAGTGATGACTAAGGGACGGAAAGTCCCTTTGCGAGGAAAAAGGTGAGGGCATCGATATATGGTGCCGTCTGTGGCCTTGTCTCCTAGTGTTCTGAAACACGAGGCTAAGGGATTTGACCTCTGTCTACCCGGCTTTCACTTAACAAACTTTGCAAAGTTTTTGAGGAGAATGACATTCTGCTACAGAGCTATCTCTAAGGAATAGGCCTTGACCGAACCCTTTGTCATCATTAGTTAACTGTACTTGTTGTGGTAATGGGTATAGACATGTTGACCAAGTCTCTTTAGTCAGAAGGAAAGGGACGGCCTATACTGATGACTTCCACGGCCCATTCGAGCATACCTTTGGAGTGAGCCAAAATGCCCTTGCAAGGACTAGTGTATCAGGAAGTTTGGGTCCATTTCGGCACCACAGTATTCCTGAGCCATCGAAGTGAATGAAACCCTGGACCTTGCCTTGACATGAATGTCCCTTGCCTGGGTGAGGGGTAATGGAAAAGGCAAGCAGACAAAGGGAAATATCATATGGCTTCCCTCAATATGTGTCTCGGGAGGAATACCTTGGCCCTTAGTAAAGGAAGGGAATACTGAAGGGCAAGAAGTCAGAGAAAGAGACCCACCAGGAGTGACTCAGGACTCTGAGAACCAAGCTGAGGGTTACAGAATAGAGAACTGCTTAATGGGTTTTCAGGAGTTGTGGCAGGAGGAGGAGCACTAGGACATACTTGCAACTGTAGCATCGTGAATACTCTTTCAATAACGGTTGATGTATGATAGGCAGGCTTTTTCAACAGAACAGCAACAACAACAACAATAATTCAGAGGAAAACATTCTGGCCCTCTGAAATCCAAAGGAAGTCACAGGGAGAAAAGGAAAGCATTATATTGTTTATTATCTTTCCTTATTGAAATGACATGGGAATGCTTTACTAAAATGTCCTTCTCTGAATTGTGTCTTTATCCCTGTGACTTATAGTGTACCCGCCTCCTACATCTCTGGAATCGATGAGAGGACATGGCAATGCCTTCGCTCAATATGTAGAAGAGTGACCCAGGAAAATGACTTGGACCTGGCCTTCTGTGTGTTGGCAGGTGTTGGATTACTGATTCAAACGCTTCAGTCACTACTAGAGAACTAAGATTTTGTAGGTTTCCTGACCTAATCTTGGAAGTTTCTATGTGTCTGGGAATTTATCCTTTTCTCTCAGTTCTTGGATTTGCTAGCATAAATGTGTGGATGTGCCTCATAGGTTATTCTTTTTTCATTTCTACCACTTATCATTTGGTTTCATACTGTCAGCTGTGCGCTTGTCTCCCTGTGTTTTCCCAGTAATGGCTTCGACGTTTTGTTCTTGTTTTCAAAACGAAGTGTGGGATCTCCTGATTTTTTTTCCTATTGGTTTGTTTGTATTTCCTCAGTTTTGATACTCACATGTCTGATTTCAATTTTTCTGTTAACTTTGGAGTTCGGTTTTTCTTCATTCTGTTCCTTCAGTCGTCCAGTTAGGTGGCTTTCTTTTTCGGTGTTTTTAAATTTTGGAAATGCATGCATTTAAACCCTATATGGTTTCCCCATAAAATGTTTTGGCATCATCCCATAAGTTTCTTGACATTCCTTTGTTCAGGGCTCTTTCTTCTTTTCCTTTGTATTTTCTTTCTTGCATATTTTGTTAGTTCGTGAGTATGTTGTGTTTTCCAACTTTTAGCGTCTGGCTATATTTCGAATTTGAAAGTGATATCTTCCTGTTTTCATACCTTCGTGATCATAAGTGCACAGGATAGGTGTTGACTTCTCTTCCAGGAATTACGACTGGATTTGGACTCGAGCTCATGAACTGCAATTGACAAAGTTAGGTCTGCCGCTGGGAAGAACATATCTTATTGTCCTCAGAGACGAAATCTTACTCATGGATCCCCATTGTTCTGGTGGTCTCAAGAGCCCTTGTGGACGTCTTTTCTTCCTTTGCTCCTTCCCATTCACATGATCCCTCCGGTGCTTAACGTGGATATTATAGTTCCAAACAGTATTGGATTAAAGTTGCCATCTCCCTTCCTGTCGGTTCATAGGCTTCCTACCTTTAGATACACCCTTTTTCGTGGTTTATATGTTGTCAATTCTTCCAAGTTACTGTTGTTTTGAAGCTCCATCAAGACAAAACACCTTCCGCTAATATTTTGTCTCTCGAAGGCATAAAATCAATCTCGCTGACTTAGGCACATACATATTGGCTCTCTTCTCCTTGGCAATAGCATAACCTACGTCTCCCAATATCTTCACATGCAAGCTATGACTATCTTTATAGTCGAGGAAAATCTCCTATGGGCAACAGAAGGTCGAGCTTGTTTAATATTTGTTGTTTTCTTATGGATGTTTTCTACCATTTTTTGTTTGTTTGTTTTGGAATTTCAGCCACTCCTACAAACTGTTTGTATTGACGGGAGACTTTGGTCTTGAATACTGAATGAATTAATGATAGGTAATTGTTCCCTTTCTCTTTTCGGTTGGCTTCTTACTTGTATTCTATTTGCCTTTCCCCTTTATTGTATGTTTTTGGGTTTGCTTCTTTGGTATGATTTCTCGCTTCCTCCCCATCTCTTGCATGTCTTATCCTTGTGTGTGTTCATGTGTGTGTGCATGAGCATGTGTTAATGTTTGTGTTGTCTGTGTGTGTTTCATATATCACTTATTATTAAAATACGAGAGATAAGTATTCGGTCTCTTATGGGTAGCAATTCAATTTGACATGCCTTGAAAACTCACAATCCATCAGTTTCAGGAAAATCTCCTACAAGGAATGTCATCCCTTGTCCTCTTTGAAAAACACGTGTTCTCACAAAACTGCCTTCAAACAAACACCACCATTCCAGTTCCACATTAGAGTCGTACTGTTAGTCCTGATACTAACAGTTAGTCCTGATCAGTATTTTTCGTATGTTTCTTGACTGTCATGAGTTAGTGAAATTGTCTGTTTGTTGTCTTTCTGAGATTGATAGGTGTGATGAAGCCCAATGCTCTCCGCAACACTGCCATATGAGACAAGTGGTAGAATTCATTCTGCTTATGTCCCAGTATGAATTTGTGGTGACATGGAGGATGGTGACATGGTAGTAGTGTCTAATTACCTCATGCTTGTCTTCAGCAATGAAGGCAACAGGAAGATGACCATGACAACTGCAGTGTGGTGGAAATTGACCTGAAGCATTCAAGGTAAACTCCAAGCGAAAGAGAGCGGAAGTCATAGAGATGACGGGAGAAGGTTGGAGACATGGCTCAGGGAAGATTTGGTTGGTTCTTGGATCAGAGGCCGTGAGCCCATGCAGAGGAACTAGGCACAGGAGAGCAGTGTACACTGGGAACCCACAAGGAACCTGTTTCCCAGGGCTGTTGGCTGTGCCACACATAGGGTCTAAAGGGCACGAGTATTTGACAACACAAGTCTTGAGGGCTGGAGTTTTCAGATCAGCAGTCTTGGCACACATCTCTTGAAAGAACACCATATTTTCCTCCATATGACAACAACAAGCAACCAGGTGCAGACAGCCTGGAGACAATGATCAGAGACAATACCTGGAGACACAGTGGGAATGATGAGGGAGCAGGAGGCTGGCTGAGAACAGAGCAGGGGCTGGCACCTTGCACCCCCTCTCTCCCACTCCCCTTGGTAATATCTGTGACATTTCACAGGCACCCCTGACTGCCCTAAAAGAAGAGCAAATGGTTATCTTGCAGAGATCACAGTCCTGCAAGGCAGGAGTCTCTCTTGGTTTACAAATGTCCTTGAGATTTACAACAAAGAAGTTGCCTTATCAATAGCCCAATTTCCAAAGATACATAACTCAGTTCCTCAAGCCCTAACGTCACCCTCCCCTCCATAAAAAAAAAACCGAAGGAGATGGAGGTAGAAGGAAAAGTAAATAAAGTTAAATTTCTTTTAAAGACCTAAATCTCACTAACAAGGACGTTTGATAGCAGGAATGTAACATTCCACCAGGAGACTCCCAATTGTCTTTATGTTAGTGCCTCATTAGAGGGAAAGTGGCCTTGGCTTGATAGTAACCAGGCCTTCCATATCCTGACAGTCTTCTTTATCCCAATAGCCCTTCTGAACAACCCTTTGTCCTCACCTACCCAACTCCTGTGTATATAACCAGCCACTCCTCACAACCCGGGGCAGCAGCATCTCCGTCTGCCCACGGGTCCTGTCCCCGTGCTTTAATAAACCACCATTTTGCACCAAAGATGTCTTAAGAATTCTTTCTTTAGTCGTCAGCTCCGAACCTCACCCCCACCGAACCTGACTTAGGTTCTGGGACTACATCATTTTTGGTGAGCCAGCCAGGAGATTCATGAGTCTTTATATTTGGACTCTGAGCTTCGGTGCAAAATTGGTGAGTACTTTCTCTCCTTTTCCTTTATGTTCATTCCAGGGCTTTTCAAGGAGTATGGTCTTATTGGAACACTAGCATGTCAATTGCTCAGGCTGCAATCCTCTAGCCCATGGCTACTCTACGGGGAGGAGAACGTCTGCCTTTTGGCTGTAAGCTAGTACCCCGGCCGGAATGGCAATAAGACCCAGAAACTTGATGGCCTCTCTTTGTTCCTGTTCTTATAGAAAGTTGTCTCTCTTGGGCACGGGACAGCCACCTAAGTCACCAGGATGGCTGCCAATCTCAAGACTCCCGTGTGAGGTTTCCTCCTGATTGATCTAATGTGATCCCCTCCACATCCTGGTCTAGCCACTTCTGGCCACGAGACCTCCACTGGGAGCCGGCCGAAACCAGTACCTGATTGAATTAAAACGCAACCGGGGACCGTTTCCTAGGGAAGTTGGCTGTAAGGACCACATGTGCTGGAATGTCGCTTAGACCATGATGGATTTCAGTCTTTACTGTTTCTCGTCAGTGTCGTCTGCAAACCACTTAAAGCTATGAAATTGGGTAATTTCCCCTTGCCAAACTTTTCTAGTATTTCCATGGGTTAAAATGGCAAAACACTATCCAGTCTTCAGGACAGACAATGAGCATGGCATGGCACAGCATTTTGGTCCATTCACCAGGCACCCATCAGCAGCCTAGGATGCGATGGGGAAGTGGAGGGACGCCGGCACCCCTCCAGGGCCTTTTATGGCAGGAATGTCTTCCCAGGGAAGGCAGGATGGTGATCAATAGCGATACCTTGAGGGACGCCTCTGGTCGCTTTTGACACACAGGAACCTCTGACATATCCTGCGTGGGACGCTACCCAGGAGTCAGGGGGGATTTGGTAATGGACCTTCTTTACTTTTCTGGAAGCATGGCCTCAGTAGGCTTCCTCAGCTCCCAAGGACTCTACCTTGGGGTGCCTTTTAACCCATTGGAAATAATTTGGATTGCAAAACTTAGGAAAGGACTGAGCTCCTGTAACACTGCATGGCCTCAGTGGGATCTATCAGTTAGATCTCCTCTTCAGGAAGCAGGGCAAATGGACCTAAGATACCTTCACTGCTCATACCTAGGCCTTCATTGCTCTGCACGAGGACCCCAAGTAAGGGGCTTTTACGGAATGTGTTTGCCCAAATGAGTCAGCTAGTAAACTTTCTCCTGACATATTGGATGGTAATTACATAAATAAGCCTTCTTCTAGTAAACCCAGGTTGCTGGGCCATCCCTAGGAAAGGGGACTCTGTCGTTATTCCTGTTTCTCTTAATAGATGAGGGGGCTTCTCCCTCACTCACTTCCCGTGTTAATGGCTATAACTGGAGCCAACTGGGGTTAGTCTAACTCGAGACAGAGACCATAAGGAATATTCCCAAGCAGCTGCCGAAACTCTCTTTGTTTCGGGGAAGTTTCCCTGTGTTCTCTGGCCGACTTGGACTGCTTAACCCCTCCCCCCTTGCTGGTGGGAAAGCATGGCGTCTGCTCCTCTGTTGGGGCTTATGAGCTCCAAAACCGGGAATCCTTTCTCTGCCTCCTGGCAGCACTTTGTTTCTTCTGTTTCCCCCTTCTCCTGTTTCTGTGCACCAGCGTGCGTGCAGCCTGCATGACTAGCCTCTAGATCATGCACCATGGCTCCTTCTCTCTTCACTGTCAAGGAGCAAGAAGAACACCCCCACTCCAGATCTTCCCACGCACGTCTCAGGTAAATATTCAAAGTGGAATGGGTCCAGGTGAAAAGTAAATCAATGTTGAAAACTAAGTTAAGTTTGTTGGTTTAATTAAGATAAGACCTGTCTTTGAAGTTACAGCAGTAAATATGAAACTTTTATTCTATCAAAGTTTACTAAAGGTCAAATAAGCTTATGCTACTTGTTAAAATTTGTTAGCAAAGGAATAACTAAACTGATGGTTAATTGTCTGTCTCAAAGTTCTAATGGCTAATTGCTGAAATAGCTTTCAAAGTCTTTGGTAACCTGAAAGTTTTAAAGTTTTGCTTGGATGACAAATGGAATTGAATTGTGGACATCTATATCTTAACCAGACAGGATAAAAAGCTAAGTCGTTAATTACTGGATGTAGGTTTGTGCTTTTGACTTCTTACTGCAAAGAAACTAAGAGTATTTAAATCTGCTGGTAAACTTGTTTGCCACTTAACAGATTCATAAATTTGCCATCTGAAGAATTCTGTTGTAACAGTTCACAATTGGTTAATACTTAGTCTTCACTAGAGATTAAGGGGTTTCTCAGAGTATCAAAGTTCTGCTTAGTGTAACTAAGACTGATGGAAATAAGGGAAACTCTAGGAAAGTAGATGATAAGTAAGAAAGATTTAAGGAATGGGAATACATTTTGTTGAAGGTAAGGGAAGGTAATTTTGTCCTAAATGAGATGGTTGTTTGGAAGGAAATGGCTTGGGACAAAACCTGAATGCAAGGAAAGTTGTAGAAGGTTTGTGAACGGAAATCTTCACAAAATAAATTTTAGATATGGTCAGGACAGACTAAAAAAAGAAAGAAAAACAGCCTCCAAGGTGATTTAGCACTCTCCTGGCCTGCCTCCACACAGATTATACTTCCAAGTATAAGGGCCATTTGGCCTTGAGAGATTAAGGAAGCAGCCCAACCTTGAGGGACTGCAAACACACCCTGTTACCATCCTCCATTGCCTGTAACCATAGAAACTCACTCTAATCTGTAAAGAATGAAAGGGGAGACTGATCACCTCCCATTAGCCAGAGATGCCCTGAAGGGGAGGGTATCCAACCTGTTTGAATCTGAAGAGTGCCTGACTGTGTGAATGTGTCTGTATGGCTCCACCACTTCAGCTACGGAGTCTGAGTGGGCTGCACCTTGAGTCTCGCGGGGCGTCATATGGCATAACGGTCATCTACTCCATGGAGTAGCCTGGTCCGGGGTTTATACGGACAGGCCTTAGCTAAGACGCTCCTAAATTCCCAAGAGGGATGCAAACAGGACAGCAGGGGAAAGATCCCCCCCTCCCTTGTCTGCGACATCATTCATGATAGGAGAGAAACCCAGAAAACTCCTATCTTAAGACTGCACACTTAGAAATAAAATAAAAAAGGGAAAGACACTGGTATAAAAAAAACTGGTTTTCTTTCTGTTTAAAAGGGGCAAAGTTTTCTTAGCTAATTGATCTGTTAAAAAGTGTAAATGGTTTTCTCTTTGCCTGCCTGAAAAATTCAGTTCCTATGTTTTGTTTTATCAGGTGTTTAACATCCCTAATTATATTTAGGCATGTGTTTTTAAACTTTCTAAGGTTTTAGCAATTGTTGACAAGATTTAAACCAATGATAAACCTTGGGTTACATTTGGGAAAATGCTATAACTATTCTAGAGATTCTATGCACTTCCTAAAGTTTTATGTTATATGTCACAGAAATTGTAACCTGATTTTCTTGCAGCTAAATTGTAAATTCCCATGTCTCTTTAGCTCTAACCATATCCATTCTGAGTTTTTGTCATTTATAATTGTTTTAATTCTCTTGTAAAATGAGTTTTATCTTCAAGGAGATTCCTATAAAGGACTTTCAGGACAAATACAGATATTTGATATACTTGAAAGTCCTAAAACTGAAATGGGTAAGAATTTCCAAAACTGACTAAAGCCGCATTCACCAGATTTAGTAACATGGGACTAAATGAACTAAAAGATTATAGTGTTGTGTCTCTTAATGTTTTGTCTTATTTTAAACATTGCCGGTTCTCTCTAATGTTTGCTCTTCCAGACTAGGGATACTTTTTCTTAAGTTATCTGTAACTTATAGAGATGTATAAGTGCTCATTTGTAAAAGTGCTCAAAGCATTCAAGCTTTTCTCTCTATATGAACCCTCTGAAACCAAAAGGTCTCAGTAAGCATTCTTCTATGGCAATCAGTCATTTGCATAAGTTCAATAAGAATCTGTTCTCCTTGTAACAGGACACCATTGGAAACTGGTTATTTTACCAAGGCTTTGACTGGAATGTCATATTTGAGAAAGATATGCATAAACTCAGCTATGACCAGACAGCTTTAAGAAACTAAGGTTGACTTTATGAAACCTGGAGCCATAAAGCCTCTTGGGACTGTTGGCCTGATACCTTGCTTACAGAGTTCCCAGCAGCCTCACCAGGTGAGTAAAGAATGACACTCCTTGGTAGGTGCGGAGACTCAGAAGAGGAACTCGCACAAATCAACAGGTATTGCAGGCATGCCTGATGGCAAGTACAGAGCTTGGCTTCTGGCCCAGAGAGGCTACTAAATGTTCAACCTAGAGATTCCTTATAAGAAGTTCCAGCAAAGCATATTCTAAAAGATCTATATGATCACACTCAACTATTCTTGCTGAGCTTATGTAAATAATGGGCCAAGTTTGTTAAAACTGGACTTGTTTCACAAGTGAATTAGTCCTGATTTCGCTATCTCTGTAAATGAGGATTATTTTAGAGAGAAAAATTGTTTTAGTAACACACCTTTATGGATGTTAAATTCTAGATTTGATTGTCTTTAAATGTTTACCTAAGCTAAACAATTTGAAGTAAACTTCAGAGAAGTTGTACAATAGCTTCTTTAGTTGATCTTACTGTTTTGTGGGGATATTCGCAGACCCCACGGCACATGATTAAACAACTGAAAAATGGGATTGATTCCCCTACAATTGTATAACTTAACTAACACCTTATGTGTGGCTGGGATAATGAAATTGCCTAAAAGCCAGCCTATTGCACTCCATAGGATTAACTATGGACTTGTGGAGACAATGGATGACCCCACTTTCTTTATGATTGGATTGGATGATGCATGGGGAACTCCCCTTATCTCTTGACAAGTTTTCTCCCACTTGACAATGATCCTCTGTAATCAGGATATTGTTAAGGTTGGACCACTCAGAGGTCGTCTTATTGGTTTCATCCCTTAGTCATATTTATCCTAGAGGCCACCTCTGTTGAGGTGTGATTGCAAACAGATGCTTTAGCTAAGCATAGAACAGCCCTCATAAAAGGAGCCTCAAAGCTCACTATGGGACAGTCCCTGACTGTAATGATGTCACATCAGGTCCAGATTTGTCTTAGTAGTCAAATTGTCAAAGCCTAAGAATTAACATTTATACTGACTCCAAATATGCCTTCCTGGTACTACATGTCCAGGGAGCTATTTGGAAGGAAAGGGGATGCTATCAAGCCATAACTCCCCAATCAAATATGGGCCTAAGTTACAAAACCCTCCTTATCGCTATACTAAGGATGGCCTTAGATGTCCTGACAGCAGCCCAGGGTGGCCCATGTGCAATTATCAAGACAGAATGTTGTGTGTACATCCCAGACTATCACAAAAGTATCACAGGATACTTTTATATAAAGGATATGAATGCCCAGATTAAGGCTCTACAAGGTCCCTCTCTCTTTTAGTGATTAGTTAAGTTCATGGCTTGAAGGAGGGCTATGGCCAAATCTCCTTTTCGGGCTTCTCATTCTTATCGCCTCATTAACCTTAATATGTTGCTCTGTTCAGTGTTTCTCTACTTGGTGCCGAGACTCCATTGCTGCAATGACTTCACCACGGCAGATGATCCTTACCACCCGCAAAGACACTCCTTCACTGTCAGCGCTGGATTCAGCTGCCTCCGCCTTTCGTAACTCCCCTATACATTCCTCCACTGATCAATGTTGACCTGAGTAGGTAGGGACAGCTCTACGCCCCTATTCAGCAGGAAGAAGTTACAGAAGATGAGACCTTCCACCTTCAACCACCTTAAAGATTTAAGGGTCAAAATTGTTCAGGGGGGAATGATGAGGGAGCAGGAGGCTGGCTGAGAACAGAGCAGGGGCTGGCACCTTGCACCCCCTCTCTCCCACTCCCCTTGGTAATATCTGTGACATTTCACAGGCACCCCTGACTGCCCTAAAAGAAGAGCAAATGGTTATCTTGCAGAGATCACAGTCCTGCAAGGCAGGAGTCTCTCTTGGTTTACAAATGTCCTTGAGATTTACAACAAAGAAGTTGCCTTATCAATAGCCCAATTTCCAAAGATACATAACTCAGTTCCTCAAGCCCTAACGTCACCCTCCCCTCCATAAAAAAAAAAAACCGAAGGAGATGGAGGTAGAAGGAAAAGTAAATAAAGTTAAATTTCTTTTAAAGACCTAAATCTCACTAACAAGGACGTTTGATAGCAGGAATGTAACATTCCACCAGGAGACTCCCAATTGTCTTTATGTTAGTGCCTCATTAGAGGGAAAGTGGCCTTGGCTTGATAGTAACCAGGCCTTCCATATCCTGACAGTCTTCTTTATCCCAATAGCCCTTCTGAACAACCCTTTGTCCTCACCTACCCAACTCCTGTGTATATAACCAGCCACTCCTCACAACCCGGGGCAGCAGCATCTCCGTCTGCCCACGGGTCCTGTCCCCGTGCTTTAATAAACCACCATTTTGCACCAAAGATGTCTTAAGAATTCTTTCTTTAGTCGTCAGCTCCGAACCTCACCCCACCGAACCTGACTTAGGTTCTGGGACTTCATCAGGAAGATGGTGAGTCGTGGGAGTGCATCCATGAAAGGCAGGTTTCCTGGAAATGTCTCAATGTGGACATAATAAATTTTGGGCTCTCACACCAGCAGCATCAAGACAGAGCTACCGGCCAAGACAGGTAGGTGAAGACATTGGCTGCCTATGGTGCAAACACGAAATCCCAAATGTGGAACACTTGGAGGACTGCCTTCCTCAGTCCAGGATGCTTAGTCCAAGGAGAACAGACACTCCCATAGGGGTTGAGAGGAAAGCATAGACCACTTGTTCTCCTCTGTTCACAGCATTCTGCATGCCTACATTCAGTTGAGATAGAGGAATGTCTTATGACCCAGACACACCAGAGCCCACCAAGGTGAAACTCAGCATATTCATCCCAGACCCCAAACACAAAAAAGGGTAGGAAAGGAGAGCCACTGCAAATGACTGGCCTCAAGGAGAGGGACAGCCAAAGCACAAACAGCAGTTGGCATGCATGCCACATACACAGACACAAACACAGAGAAACACACAGACACACACGCACTCAAGAAACCTTAACAGCCAACCCTGGGTAACTCCCGGATATCTTTTCCTAAATAAAATACCCTCAGGTTATAAAACATAATGAGTTTTTCGAATACAGAGATGAGACAGAGACCTAGATCCAGAGCAAAGATGGGAGAATCAATTGTGGCCCAGATAAAAGAACAAGAATGAACATGGCTAGGCAATCGATGTGAAACCTCTACATAGAACACGCCCGATGCGGGATTGAAAGCAGCGGCCTGGATACTAGCTGTACATCAGAAAGCATAGAAGATATCAGAGAGTCTCAAACCACATAAATAAAACCGATAAAGATAAAAGAACCTAAGGAGCACCTGAAGAGAGAAGATTGGTAGGAGACTGGATGCAAAGTCCAGGAACATGGTAGAAGTGGAGGATCCAATTAGGGACCGGGAAGAACAGGCCTAGAAAATAGGGATGCAAATTCTAAGAGAGAAGGCAGAATGATGGAACATGATAATGAGCTTAGGGAAAATCCAAGGAATTGAAGAGGTGCCTCCTCTAGTAGAAGTAAGAGTGAGTAAAGAAAAGAGGGCTGAATATAGATTGGAGAAATCAGGGATGAAAAGGACCCTAATCTGGGAGCAGAGACAGAGGTGAAGAATCAGAGGCACAGAGGACTCCCATTACCTTCCACAGAAGCAGAGCACTAAAAGACATAGTGTAATTCCCCCTGGAAAATCTAGGCATGGAGGTATTCTCTTTAGGCAAATAGGCATCGGAGAATAGTTTGTCCATAGCCCAGTCACTGACTTCAAGAGGATAAGCTATATAGCTCTCGAAGGAGGCCGGATAGATCAAGCAACACCAGACCAAGCCAATATCCTTATCCCTGCCTTTCTGCACAAGGACAGAGCAGCGTTTCTAGTCTAGAAACAGGAGGTATTCAGAAGTCAAAGGTTGGGTCCGAGTTGTGTCCATCAGTTCAGAGGCGGCCTTCAGATCAACTCATGATTCCAGGGTCTTGGCATTGACTCTGGTCTCAGGTTCTCAGCTCAGGGGCAAGTAAGCTCCTCCCTTTCCAGCTCCACCCCCTGATTGGGAACTCTCTGACTCTCTGTCCAATACGTGCATGTGCACGTTGGACAAGATAACAAAGACAAAAACAGTGCACAATAAATGACTGGGGCCAGAGGATATTTTATTGAATTGGGACCAAGGTTCCTATGGAAGGCAACAAGTACAGAGAACCTCCCACCATCCTAAAATCCCAACCTTCGCTCGGAGCTCCCTTGTTCATTCTCTGGTTTTTTGTCTTCCTGTATCTCCTTACAAACTTGCAGCATCCGACGTCTGTTGCGCTGTACTGACCCCATGTTAACACATTGTGCATCCTCTCGGGGCTCCATTGGAACATGCCCATCTTACGCAAGAGGCACTGTTTGCTTTTCGCATGTAACCATTTGGAGGATCGTCATGAGAGGGTGAAGGCAGGCTTATGCTGCCACATCTCCATGCAGTTCCACAGAGGGTAGCTGCTCCGCCCTGAGGGAGTGCTCAAGGTTCTTCCACATTCGAATCCTCTTCAATGCGTCCTTTTGGACATACAGGTTGTCTTCCTGAAACGGGCATGGAAGTCTTTCACATGGCTTCACTTGGGCTATGGGTCTCTTCCAACATGCTCTCCGTTGGCTCCTGTGGACTCCAAGAACATGAGTCCGTCCTTGACCTAAGGTTCTAGGGTGTAGAGTCTGCCTTGGATGCGTGGTCTTTTTGGAAGATTGGGAGGCCTTGTTGGCACCGTTTCTGGAGACGCTCAATGTAGGAGACTCAAGACGCTCAAGGTAGGAGACTCGAGACATGTTGTCACGGTTGAGGGGGTTCACTTTGAGCATCCCTTAGGTGGCCCTTTTCTTGTTCAGATGCTACGTGATTTGGTGTGAGGGCCTCACCATTACGCACAGCTCAGATTTCCACCCCTGAGGCTTTGCTTGAAGTCTGTTAGTTTCTTGGCCAGTCGTGGCTAAGATGGAATGAGGGATCCTTGCTTTTTCCAAGGTCCAGAGGGCTGGTGCTGACGCTCACGACCAAATACTATGAATTGGGCCACGGAGAAGGTGACACCAACTCCCTTTGCAAACTGCCTTGGTGAGAGACCCAGGCGGCTCCAGCGGTTTGGGACAGCTTCGGGTCCTCTTGGCCCACCCAGGACTACTCCAGTCAAGTGTAGTGATCAGGCCTGGGTTGATGAGGAGTGGTTTCTAGGACCTCAAAACTTGTGACATCACAGATCCTGGCCTTACTAAAGCAGTTGTCCCTCTCCCTTGACCTTGGTGTCCTATGGCTTTAAATAGGAAGCCCCGGGAAGGACAGAACAAGAGCCATTTGAACCTGATCTAGAACTCAGGATGTCCTGTGGGTTAATGTCCAACTTCCCCTTTCTGGAGACCTAGAGGAAGGAAAATGACATTCAGGATAAATTCCTTTAGGCCAACATATCCCCGGAGACGGCAAGGTGTCCTTTTCCACTACAATTTCTAGATATCTCAATAAAAGGTGAAGCCTCACAATTATGAGCAGCTCTCCGTGGGGTTTGTTGTCCTGTGTGTGAGAGTGTATCTTTTCAGTGTCTTTAGCCTATGGGTTAGTGAATTCTAAGGTATGGAAAGTCCATTTCCGAGGTATAAGGTGACCACATCGATAGATGGTGCCATCTGTGGCCTCGTCTCCTAGTGTTCTGAAACATGCGGCTAAGGAGTGAGGCCTCTGTCTACCTGGCTTTCCCTGAAACACCTTTGCAAAGTCTTCGAGGAGAGTGACATTCTGCATCAGAGCTAACTCTCAATGAAGAGGCATGGACCGAACCCGTTGTCATTATTAGTTAACTGTACTTGTTGTGGTAACGGGTATAGACATGTGGACCAAGTATCTTTAGTCAGAAGGAAAGCGACGGCCTATACCGACGGCTTCCAAGGCCCATTAGAGTAGACCTTTGGAGTGAGCCGCAATGCCCTTGCAAGAACTAGTGGATCAGGAAGTTTGGGTCCATTTTGGCACCACACTATTCCTCTGCTGTCAAAATTAATAACCCCCTGGAGCTTGCCTTGACATGAATGTCCCATGCCCTGCTGATGGGAAATGGAAAAGGCAAGCAGACAAAGGAAAATATCATATAGCTTCCCACAATATGTGTCTCGGGAGGTATACGTTGGCCCTTAGTAAAGGAAGGCAATACTGAAGGGCAAGAAGTCAGAGAAGGAGACCCACCAAGAGTGACTCAGGACTCTTGAGAATCCAGCTTAGTGGTACAGAAAAGAGAACTGCTTAATGGGTGGTCAGGAGTTGTGGCATATTTTAGGAGAAGCACTAGGACGTACATGCAACTAAGGCATTCATGAATCCTCTGTCAAAAACGGATGATGGATGATAGGCAGACTTTCTCAATAGAACAGCAACGACAACATAAATTCAGAGGAAAAGAATGTGGCCCTCTCAAAACCAAAGGAAGTCACAGGGAGAAAAGGAAAAAATTATATTATTATCTTTCCTTATTGAAATGACATGGGATACGTTTCCTTAAATGACCTTCTTTGAATTGGGTCTTTATCCTTGTGAATTAGTTTACCCGCCTCTTCCTTCTCTAGTATGATGAGAGGACATGACCATGCCTTCACTAAATACCTAGAAGATTGGCCCAGAAAATGACTTGACCTGGCCTTCTGTGTGTTGGCAAAGGTTGGATTACTGCTTCAAATGCTTCTGTCACTACTAGAGAGCTGAGATTTTGTAGGTTTCCTGCCCTCATCTTGGATATTTCTATGGGTTTGGGAATTTATCCTTTTTTCTCAGTTCTTGGATTTGCTAGCATAAATGTGGGGATGTGCCCCTTCGATTTTTTTTTCCTTCCTCCCTGTTGTCATGTGGTTTCATACTTGGAGTGAGCCAGAATACCCTTGCAAGAACTAGTGGATCAGAAAGTTTGGGTCCATTTCGGCACCACACTATTCCTCTGCCGTCGAAGTGAATGAATCCCTGGACCTTGCCTTGACATGAATATCCCATGCCCTGCGGAAGGGAAATGGAAAAGGGAATTAGACAAAGGGAAATATCATATGGCTTACCACAATATGTGCCTCGGGAGCAATACCTTGGTGCTTAGTAAAGAATGGAAGCAATGCTGCAGGGCAAGAAGTCAGAGAAGGAGACCCACCAGGAGTGACTCGGGACTCTGGGAATCCAGCTGAGGGTTACCAAAAAGAGAACTACTGAATGGGTGGTCTGGAGTTGTGGCATATATTAGGAGGAGCACTAGGAATTCCATGCAACTAAAGCATCCGTGAATACTCTGTCAAAAACGAATGATGGATGATAGGCAGGCTTTCTCAACAGAACAGAAACAACAACAAAAATTCAGAGGAAAACAATGTGGCCCTCTCGAAACAAAAGGAAGTAACTGGGAGAAAAGTAAAGAATTATATTTTTTATTATCTTTCCTTATTGAAATGACATGGGATAGGTTTCCTAAAATGTCCTTCTTTGAATTGGGTCTTTATTCTTGTGAATTAGAGTTTACCCGCCTCTTTCTTCTCTGGATTTGATGAGAGGACATGACAATGCCTTCACTAAATACCTAGAAGAGTGGCCCAGGAAAATGACTTGACCTGGCCTTCTGTGTGTTGGCAAAGGTTGGATTATTGCTTCAAATGCTTCTGTCACTACTAGATGCTGAGATTTTGCAGGTTTCCTGACATAAATTTGGATGTTTCTATGTGTCTGGGAATTTATCCTTTTCTCTCAGTTCTTGGCTTTGCTAGTATAAATGTGTGGATGTGCCTCTTCAGTTATTCTTTTTCCATTGCTACCAGTTGTCATGTGGTTTCATACTTGCTTGTCTCCCTGTTTTATCCCAGCAATGGCTTTTGAGGTTTGTTCATGTTGTCAAAACAGAATTGTGAGATCTCCTGGTTTTTCCTATTGGTTTGTTTGTATTTCCTTAATTTTGATAATCACATGTATGATTTCAATTTTTCTGTTAACTTTGGAGTTCGGTTTCTCTTCATCTTGTTCCTGCAGTCGTCCTTTTAGGTGGCTTTCATTTTCGTTGTTTTTAATTTTGGAAATGCATGCATTTAACCCTCTATAGTTTCCCCATAAAATGTTTTGGCATCATCCTCTAAGTTTCTTAGAATTCTTTTGTTCATGGCTCTTTCTGCATTTCCTTTCGATTTTATTTCTTGCATCATTGCTAGTTCGTGAGTGTGTTGTGTTTTCCAACTTTTAGTGTCTGGCTGTATCTCCAATTTGAAAGTGATATCTTCCTGGTTTCATACCTTCGTGATCATAAGTGCACAGGATAGGTTTTGACTTCTCTTCCATGAATTACGGCTGGATTTGGACTCGAGCTCATGACCTGAGATAGACGAAGTTAAGTTTACCGCTTGTAAGAACATATCTTATTGTCCTCAGAGACGCAATTTTTCTCATGGATCCCCAAAGTTCAGTGGTCTCGAGAGCCTATGTGGACGTCTGTTATTCCTTAGCAGCTTCCCATCCGGATGACCTGTCCTGTGCTTAACGTGGATATCATAGTTCCCAACAGTATTGGATAAAAGTCCATCTCCCTTCCTTTGTGTTCATAGGCTTCCAACGTTTAGATACACCCTAGTTCATGGTGTATATGTTGGCAATTCTTCCAGGTTTCTGTTGTTTTGATGCTCCGTCAAGACAAAACAACTTCCGCTTATCTTTTTATCTAGAGGCATAAAATCACTCTCGCTGACTTAGGCACAAACACGTTGGCTCTCTTCTCCTTGGGAATAGCATAATCTAAGTCTTCCAGATTTCTTCATTTGCAAGCTATGAGTATCTTTATAGTCGAAGGAAATCTCCTATGGGCATCAGAAGGACGAGCTTGTTTAATATTTGTTGTTTTCTTATGGAACTTTTCTTACTTTTTTTTTTTTTGATTTGTAATATCAACCTCTCTTACCAACTGTTTGTATTGATGGGAGACTTTAATCCTGAGTACTGAATGTATTATTGATAGGTAATAGTTCAATTTCTCATTTCGGCTGGCTTCTCACTTCGATTTTATTTGCCTTCCACCTATATGGTATTTTCTTGGGATTGCTTCATTGGTACGATTCCTCTCTTCCTCGCTATCTTTTGCATGTCTTATCTTTGTGTGTGTTCTTGTGTGTGTGCATGTGCATGTTTTATGTATGTGTTGTCTGTGTGTGTTTCACATCATACTTATTATTAAAATATGAGAAAATGGAATTCGGTCTCTTATGGGTAGCAATTCAATTTGATATGCCTTGGAAACTCACATTCCATCCGTTTCAGGAAATCTCCTGCAAGGAATGTCATCTCTTGTCCTCTTCAAGAAACACGTGTTCTCACAAACTGCCCTCCAACAAACACCACCATTTGAATTCCTCATTAGAGTCATACTGTTTGTCCCAATACCCTTGCTTTTTCGTATGTTTCTTGACTGTCATGAGTTAGTGAAATCGTCTGTTTGTTGTATTTCTGAGAATGATAGATGTGACAAAGCCCAATGCTCTCTTCAAGACTGCCAAAAGAGACAAGTGGAAGAATTCTTTCTTGCTTATATCTCAGTACGAATTGGGGTACATGGAAGAAAGTGAGATCGTAGTAGTGACTAATAACCTCATGCTTCTTCAGCCATGAAGGCAATAGGAAGATGAACACAACAAATGCAGTGGGGTTGAAATAGACCTGAAGCCTAAAAGGTAAACTCCACAGCGAAAGAGAACGGAAGTTGCAGAGATGATGGGAGAAGGTTGGAGACATGGCTCAGTGGAGATTTTGTTGGTTCGTGGATCAGAGGCTGGAGCCCATGAAGAGGACCAAGGCACAGGAGAGCAGGGCACACTGGGAACCCACAAGGAACCTGTTTCCCAGTGCCATTGACTGTGACACTCAGAGGGTCTGAAGGGTAGGAGTACTTGACAACACAAGTGTTGAGGGCTGACGTTTTCATATCAGCAGGCATGGCAAACATTGACTTGAAAGAACTCCATCTTTTCCTGCATATGACACCAACAAGCGACCAGGAGCAGACAGCCCGGAGACAATGATCAGAGAGAAACAATATCAAGAGTCGCAGTGGGAAGATGCTGAGTCGTGGGAGTGATTCCATGAAAGGCAGTGTTCGTGAAGATGACTCAATGTGGACATAATAAATTTTGGGCTCTCGCAACAGCAGCATAAAGACAGAGCTACTAGCCAAGAAATGTAGGTGAGGACATAGGCTGCCTAGCCAGCCAACACGAAATCCCAATCATGGAACACCTGCAGGACTGCCTTCCTCAGTCCAGAATGCTTAGTCCAAGGAGAACAGACTCTCCCATAGAGGACGAGAAGAAAGCTTTGACCACATGTTCTCTCCTGAACACAGCATTCTGCAGGCCTGCGTTCTGCTGAGTTGTTGGAATTTCTCATTTCACAGGCACACCAGTGCCCACCAAGGTAAACCTCAGCATATTCAGCCCGGACCATAAAAACATCAAACGGCCAAAAAGGAGAGCTACTGCAAATGACTGGCCTCCAGGACACGGTCAGCCACAACACAAACAGCAGAAGGCATGCATGCCACATACACACTCACAAACACACACACACGCATGCACTCAACATACCTTTAGGACCAGCCCTGGGTCACTCCCGGATCTCTTCTTCCTAAAGAAATTACCCTCAGGTTAGAAAACAGAATGAGTTTAACGAATACAGAGAGGTGACAGAGACTTAGATCCAATGCAAAGATGGAAGAATCAATTGATGCCCAGGTAAAGGAAGAAGGAATGATTACAGCTAGGCAATCAGAGTGAAACCGTTACATAGAACACGCCAGATGCGGGATTGAAAGCAGCGGCCTGGATACTCGCTGTACATCCGAAAACATAAGAGATATCAGAGAGTCTCGAACCACAAATATAAAACTGATAAAGATAAAAGCACCTAAAGAACTTGTGAAGAGAAAATTGGCAGGAGAATGGATGCAAAGTCCGGGAACATGGCAGAATCAGAGGATCCAATTAGGGACCGGGAAGAACAAGCCTAGAAAATAGGACGCCAATTCTAAGAGGGAAGGCAGAATGATTGAACATGATAGTGAGCTTAGGGAATCTCGAAGGAAATGAAAGAGGTGCCTCTTGTAGGGGATGTAAAAGTGAGATAAAGAAAAGAGGGCTGATCCTAGATTGGAGAACTCAGGGCTGAAAAGGACCCTCATCTGGGAGCAGAAAAAGTGGTCCAGAATCAGAGACACAGAGGATTCCCAACACCTTCCACAGAAGCGGAGCACCTAAAAACATGGAGTCATTCCCCCTGGAAAATCTAGGCATGAAGGTATTCTCTTTAGGCAAATAGGCATCGGAGAATAGTTTGTCCATAGCCCAGTCCCTGACTTCAAGAGGAAAAGCTATACCAGCTCTCGAAGCAGGCCGGATAGCTCAAGCATCACCAGACCAAGCCGAAATCCTTATCCGCAGCATTTCTGAACAATGACAGAGCAGCGGTTCTGTCTAGAACTCGGAGGTATTCAGAAGTCAATGGTTGGGTGCCGGGTTGTGTCCATCAGTTCAGAGGCGGCCTTCAGATCAACTCATGATTCCAGGGTCTTGGCATTGACTCTGTTCTGAGGTTCTCTGCTCAGGGGCAAGTAAGCTTCTCCATCTCGAGCTCCACCCCCTGATTAAGATCTCTCTGCCTCTCTATCCAATAATTGCATGTGCGTTGTTTTACAAAAATACAAAAAGATAACCAGGTTACAAGGATTGACTGTGGCCAGGGGATGTTTTCTTTAATTTGGACCTAGATCTCTATGGAAGGCAGCCAGGTTCAGAGAACCTCCCACCATCCTCAAATGCCAGACCTTCGCTCAGAGCTCCAATGTTCATTCTCCAGTTCGTTGTCTTTTTGAATATCCTCACCAACCTGGAGCATAGGCTGTCTGTGGCTCTGTAATGGCCCTTTGTTGACCCACTGTTCATCTTCTGCTGGCTCCATTGGAACATGCCCATCTTCCACAAGAGGCACTGTTTGCTTATCCCATGAAACCATTTGGGGGATGTTCATGAGAGGGTGAATGCAGGCTTGTGCTGTCACATCTACGTGTACTTCTCCAGAGGGTATTTGCAGGACCCTGTGGGAATGCTCCAGGTTCTTTGACATTTGAATCCTCTTCAATGCGTCCTTTTGAAGATACAAGTTGTCTTTCTGAAACGGGCATGGAAATCTTTCAGATGGCTTCACTTAGGCTATGGGTCTTTTCCAACATGCTCCATGCTTGCTCCTGTGGACTCCAAGTACATGAGTCCTTCTGGACCTAAGGTTCTAGGATGTAGAATCTGCCTTTGGTACATTGTCAGTTTTGAAGATTTGGAAGTCATTTTGGCTCATTTTCTAGATACGCTACAGGTACTCTTTATAAGGGCCGCTAGGCCAGAGGGAGTCATTTTGTGTTTCTGCAGTAAACTTATATTGAACCCATGCAGTAAACTAAATTGACCCTACTCCTCCCTGAGGAGCTCGCTCTAAAAGCCTAGATACAAGGGTGAATCAGGCCAGGTGAAGACATCCCATTAGAGGGGCACTCATATATCTACTAGGGTAAATTGAGATCCAAATGTCCACCCATGTGTTACCTAGCATTTTTGTTTTTGTGGTGTAGCAGACTTAGCACTGTGCAGTTTTTTCTGTATTGTTATCTCATTGGCCACCTCTGTATAGCCTGGCTAAACTACTGCTATAAATGTTCGTCTGTGAGGCTGGGAGGGTTCGCCTCTTTGCAAGAGAAGGCCCTGACCGGTCAATATGATTCTCAATGCATTGTGCAAAATTAACGTTTGCTTGACATTCACATTGTATCTGTCTCACTTCTTTGAATAAGGACCCTATCTTTGGAGGGCCACCCTAATTCAAATGATGAGAACTCAGCCAGCATTGGAATTTTTGGAAAAGCCTCTGGAGGTAAGATCATGGTATCCGGCATGGAGCTGCAGGGTATGGAAACTGGTAGAAGCTGGCATCAGCCATGCTCCCCAGAACTGGTGTGGATGCAGAGTTGCCCCATCCTCTGCTGGTAGATCATATGGGTGTTGAAGTCCCCCTGGGTGGTCAGGGGCTTCAAGTCCCGCTAGATGGTCAGGGGGCTCGAGTTCCCCTTGGCGGTTAGAGGGGGTTCAAATACCCCTGGGCGAACTCCAGGGTGTTAGAGTCCCCCGGGACAGTCAGGGGGGTTCTAGTCGCCCTAGACATTCAGGGGGTTCACATCCCCCTGGGCAGTTTGGGAGTTCGAGTCCTCCGAGGCGATCAGGGGATAAAGAAAGCCCCCACCAGTGGCAGGTTATTGGTAAGAATCGTTAGGCCTACAGTTGTCTTTGCCTGGTCCTTTTGTTGTCTGTTTTACTGTTTGTTATGATTGAAGAATTGGGGCAAGCAGAGAGTAAAGGGACTCTGACTTTCATCTCTCTGTTCTTCATAATAGATGTGAGGCTTCTCACTCACTCATTTCGTGCGTTAAGGCCTATGACTGTAGCCAACTGGGTTAGTCTAAGAGTGAGTTAAGGTTCCCAATGCTGATGCCCATTGGAGCTGAGAGTGGAATATGAGTGCCTAATGGACCACTTTTGGTAAGCAGAACTGGCACTATGGGATGAATCAACCTTGAGCCAAAGACTTTCAAAAATATTCCCAGGTTGCTGCCGAATTCCCCTTTGTTTTGGGGAATTCTTTGCCTTCTCTGGCCTGATGTGGACTGCCTAGCCCCTCCCACTTGTTGGCGGGAGAGCATGGCATGTGAAGTAGAGATAGTTATTTGTCTGTCTCAAGGTTTTAATGGTAATTGTTAAAGTGGCTTCCAAAGTCTTTGGTAACCTGAAACTGTGAAGGGTTGCTTGAATGACAAATGGAATTAAATTCGTTGGACATGTAGGTCTTAACCAAATGAGATATAATGCTAGACCATTAGTTCAAAATCTCATCTTGACCACCACACACGCTATCGTGGACCTTCGTAGACACCAACCGACTGATGAATGGTGAACACCCAAGTGACAGAGTATCAGGCCCTAATCCTCAACAAACCAAGAGTGATCTAACAGCCACCAGTGGTGCTAAATCCAGCCACACTGCTCCCAGAGGAGCTGGCTGACCATCCACACAACTGTGGGGAGGTCCTAAACCAAGTCACAGGAATAAGACTGGATCTCTGAGACATGCTCGTCCCAGATGCAGAGATGACTCTGTTCATGAAAAGAGGTATGTGAGGTATGTGAGGGCTGTGGTAGTTTATCCTGAGCAGGAATTATGGGCAGCACCCTGCCACATGGATCTTCGGCACAACAAGCAGAACTGATTGAAATCACTAAGGCACTGCATATGGCTAAAGGTAAAACCACCAATATCAATATGGACCACAGGTATGTCTCTGCTACTCTCCATATACATGGAGCTACTTACAAAGGAAGGAGCCTATTAACAGCAGAAGGAAAAGGAATTAAAACAGAAGAGAAATATTGGGACCCAAAAGAGGTGGCTGTTATGCATTTCTTGCGACACCAAAAGGGGACTGATCTGATTTCAAAAGGAAACCAATTATCAGATCGAGATTTAAAGCAAGCAGCCTGAGAAACAATGCAAGAACTGCTTACACAACTGGATCTATCCCTACCAGATAAACTGGAGTATTCAGAGGAAGATTTAAAGTATTTACAAAAATGGCTAAATTATATTATGAAGGGGACTGGGCTAAGACTAAAACAGGAAATGTAATTCTTCCTCGAAGACTTGGTAAGAAGTTAGTAGACCAGATACGTTAGGGTACTCACCTGGGGTCACTCAAACTCAAGGAACTTAAAGGCAAACAGTTCCAGGCTTCTAAATTATGGCGTATGGTTCAGGATATAGTTGATAGATGTGCTCAGTGCCAGGCAGTTAATGTGGGAGGAAATAGAAATGGAAGAGGGAAAAGAGAAAGAGGTAGGATACCAAGAATTAATTGGAAAATAGATATTACAGAAATAAAATCCGGAAAATATGGGGACAAGTATATGTTAGTTTTTGTAGATACCATTTCAGGCCAGGTTGAGGCTTTTTCTGAGAAACATGAGATGGCAGAGTGGTAGCCAGAAAGCTACAAGAAAAATAAACCTAGGTCTGGGCTGCCTCTCACGATTGGGTCAGACAATGGCCTTGCATTTTGAGTTTAGACTCACAGGAATTGGCCAAGGCCATGGGCACAAATTGGAAACCACATTGTGCCTATCAGACCCAGAGTTCTGGTCATGTAGAGAGAATGAACCGGACTTTTAACGTGACCTTGAAAAAACTAATCCTGGAGACGGGCAATGGATGGGTGGATCTCCTTCCTTTCACCCTGCTCAGGGCAAAATGTACACACTATTTAAACAGGGTGACCCCATTTGAAATGTTTGGGAGAACCCCTTCTCCCGCTCTGTCCTCTGGTACAAAAGGTTGCCATAGCAGAAATGACTGATCAATCTGTACTCCAGTCACTTCAGGCATTACAGTCTGTATTAAAAAAAAATTCAGGGATCCAGACTGCCCACACTGGTATGGAGACAGAGGTGAAACCACATCCTTTCCAACCCAATCACCTGGTTTGGATATGACATTATCAAGTGGGGAGCTTGGAGCCTCGCTGGATGGGAACTTTTACTGTTACCCTCACCACACCACAGTAGTAAAAGTAGAACGCATCAGGGCTGGATTCACGCATGTCACATCAAACCAGCCAAGGATGAAGATGACCCCCAAAGGTGGAAGCCACAGCCAAAGTTCGTGCTCACCGTGGACTAAATCTAAGACTGAAAAGACTATGAGATTGTTGTTGCTCCTATTTTTACCTGTTTATGTAAAGTATAGGTAGTTAACTAGATAAAGGAAATTAGAAAAAAATGGAAAGGGTTCTATGAAGCGGTAAATGGGTAACTCATCAGCTGACTGTGCACTAGTGTCATTTACACTAGTGTAAATATACAGCCGTCTGCACACTAGTGTCATGTACAAAAGAAAATGAGAGTGATAAAAATGTTTGAATTACATGCTCAATAAACCCTTTATAACCAGAGAATGTAGAGCTGGATGAAAAGTCAAGGATTGGACTAATCTCTAAAGAATAGGGAGAAATATAAGAGCCTGGGTGGCCAGAGGGAATCATTTTGTGTTTCTGCAGTATACATAGATTGACCTCATGCAGTAAATTTAGTTTGATACTGCCCCTCCCAAAGGTATTTACTCTCAAAGCCTAGATATAAGGGCAGGTCAGGCCAGATGAAGATATCCACTCAGTGGGGAGCTTATATCTACTAGGTAAATTGAGATTCAATTGTCCATCCGTGTGTTACTAGCAGTTTTTTTCTATGTCTGGCAGACCTAGCACCACTGTGCAGTTTTCTCTGTGTACTGCAATCTCAAGACCACCTGTATATAGCCCAGCTAAACTACATCTATACATGTTAGTCTGTGATGTTGGAGGGGGTCGAATTTTGAAGAGAAGGCCCTGACCCGTCAGTATGATTCTCGATGCTTGGAATGAAATTAAGCTTTGTTTGACATTCGCTTTGTATCACTCTTGCTCCTTTGATTAAAAACCCTAACACTTGTGTCTGCACTGTTGAAGACTCCAGACATGTCTATGTCATGAGTGGGGGTGTTCCCTTTGAGCTTTCCTTGGGTGGGCCTTCTCCTGTTCAGAAGATCGGTGATTGGGTGGGAGGGCCTAACATGACTAGTGATGAAAAAGGTGTGGTCCATCTTGGTAACCGAGTATTCCTCAGCCATCAGGGAGGATGAACCTCTGGACCTTACATTGACATGAAAGTCCCATATCTGGGTGATGGTAAATGAAAAGACAGGCAGACAGTGGAAATATCATATAGCTTTCCACAATATGTTCCTCAGGAGGAATACCTTGGTCCTTAGTAAAGGAAAGGAAAATTGAATGGGAAGAATGCAGAAAAGGAGACCCACCAAGAGTGACTCAGGACTCTGAGAACCAAGCTGAGGTTTACAGAGAAGAGACACATGCATTTAATAAGGGAACTGCTTAATGGGAGTTCAGGAGCTGTGGCATATATCAGGAAAAGCACTAGGTCGCATATGAAACTAAAACATCCATGAATACTGTGTCAAAAAAATGACAAAAAAATTCCAAGAAGAATTCTAAGATTTTCAACAAAACAATTCCGAGAAAAACGTGATCCTTTCAAAACCTAAAGAAGGCACAGGGAGAAAAGGAAATAATTATATTTTTTATTATCTTTCCTTATTGAAGTGGCATGGGATTTTTTTCCTAAAATGTCCTTATCTGAATTGGGTCTTTATCCTTGTAAATTAGAGTCTACCCGCCTCTTACATCTCTGAAATTGATGACAGGACATGACATTGCCTTCACTAAATACCTAGAAGAGTGGCCCAGAATAATGATCAGGTGGTCTCGAGAGCCCATGTGGACGTCTGTTATTCCTTACCACCATTCCATCTGAATGATCTTTGCTGTGCTTAACTGGATATCATAGTCCCCAACAATATTGGATTAAAGTCCCCATCTCCTTTCCTCTCTGTTCATATGCTTCCAACGTTTAGATACAGCCATGTTCTGGTATATATGTTGGCAGTTCTTCCAGGTTTCTGATGTTTGATGCTCCATCATGACAAAACACCTTCCGCTCTCTTTTGTCTCTCAAAGGCATAAAATCACTCTAGATGACTTAGGCACAATCACTTTGGCTCTCTTCTCCTTGACAAGAGCATAACCTACGTTTCCAAATTTCTGCAGTTTCAAGCTAAGTGTATCTTTACAGTCAAAGGAAATCTCCTATGGGCAACAGAGGTCGAGCTTGTTTAATATTTGTTGTTTTCTAATGGATCAATCCTCCTTTTTTTTGGTTTGATTTATTTTATTTTATTCTATTTTATTATTTTATTTTTTATAATTTCAACCACACCTACAAAATGTATGTATTACGGGAGACTTTCGTCCTGAATGCTGAATGAATTATTGTTCGGTAAGAAGTTCACTTTCTCATTTCGGTTGACTTCTGACTTGAATTCTCTGTGCCTTTCCCTTTTATGGTATTTTCTTTGGAAATGCTTCATTAGTGCGATTTCTCACTCCCTCCCTCTCTTTCGCATGTCTTCTCTGTGTGTGTGTTCGTGTGTGTGTGCATGTGCATGTCTTAATGTGTGCGTGGTCTGTGTATGTTTCACACAAAACTTATAATTAAATTTCAAGAGGTAGGAATTGGCTATCTTAAGGTTAGCAATTCAATTTGACATGCCTTGACAACTCACATTCCAACCGTTTCAAGAACATCTTCTGCAAAGAATGTCATCATTTGTACTCTTCCATAAACAAGTATTCTCACAAAACTGCTTCAAACAAACACCACATTTTGTGTGCCTCATTAGAATCGTATTGTTTGTCCCTATACCCCTTGATTTTTCATATATTGCTTGACTGTCTTGAGGGAGTGAAATCGTTTGTTTGTTTTCTTTCTGAGAATGATAGATATGACAGAGCCCAAAGCTCTCTTCAAGCCTGTCACATGAGACATGTGGAAGAATTCATTCTTGCTTAAGTCTCAGTAAGAGTTTACGGTGACATGGAGGACAGTGAGATGGTAGTAGTGTCTAATAACCTCGTACTTGTCTTCAGCCATGAAGGCATAAAGGAAGATGACAAAAATAACAGAAGCGGGGTGGAAATTGACCTGAAGCCTACACAGTAAACTCCACAGAGTAAGAGATCGGAGGTCGAAGAAACTATTGGAGAAGTTTGGAGACATGGCTCATGGGAGATTTGGGTGGTTCGTGCATCAGAGGGCAGTGATCCCATGCAAAGGACAAAGGCACAGGAGAACAGGGCCCACTGGGAACCCACAAGGAACCTGTTTCCCAGTGCAATTGGCTGTGATGAACAGAGGGTCTGAGTACTGAATGTATTCTTGGTAGGTAATAGTTCACTTTCTCATTTCGGTTGGCTTCTCACTTGGATTCTATCTGCCTTTCACCGACATGGTATTTTCTTGGGGTTGTTTCAGGGGTACGATTCCTCGCTTCCTCCCCATCTTTTGCTTGTCTTATCTTTGTGTGTGTTCATGTGTGTGTGCATGTGCATGTGTTAATGTGTGTGCGGTCTGTGTGTGTGTTTCCCATCACACTTATTATTAAATCACGAGAGAATGGCATTCGGTCTCTTATGGGTAGCGATTCATTTGGACATGCCTTGAAAACTCACATTCCGTCAGTTTCAGGAAATCCCCTGAAAGGAATGTCACCTCTTGTCCTCTTCAAGAAACACGTGTCCTCACAAAACTGCCTTCCAACAAACACCACCATTTGAATTCCTCCTTAGAGTCATACTGTCTGTCCCAATACCCTTGCTTTTTCGGATGATTCTGGACTGCCACGAGTTAGTGACATCGTCTGTTTGTTGTCTTCCTGAAAATGACAGATGTGACAAAGCCCAATGCTCTCCGCAAGACTGCCATAAGAGACAAGTGGAAGAATTCCTTCTTGCTTCTGTCTCAGTACGAATTGCGGTGACATGGAGGACAGTGAGATGGTAGTAGTGTCTAATAACCTCATGCTTGTCTTCAGCCATGAAGGCAACAGGAAGGTGACCACAACAACTGCAGTGGGGTGGAAATTGACCTGAAGCCTACGAGGTAAACTCCACAGTGAAAGAGAACGGAAGTGGCAAGTATGATGGGAGAAGGTTGGAGACATGGCTCAGGGGGGAGATTTGGTTGTTTTGTGGATCAGAGGGCCGGAGCCCCATGCAGAGGACCAAGGCACAGGAGAGCAGGGCACACTGGGAACGCACAAGGAACCTGCTTCCCAGTGCCGTGGA